>NC_056725.1:329425232-329447732 GCF_019279795.1 Protopterus annectens
TGGGTTTGGACCAGTAATTTGTCAGCTGACTGTAAAGAATGTTTGAGGTTCTTGATTCTCAAGCTTATAGACCAGCATCACTGAATGAAATGAATAGTTGCTCAAATAGACTTAGAGGTTACTTTAGGGACATTTACCTTTTGGGAAGAATTGATGTGGACACATACAAATATATAGATATTGTTTCACCAAAAGTACCGGTAATGTTTGGAATACCAAAGGTCCACAAGAATAGTAGTGACCCCCCTATGAGAGCGTTAATAGATGGAAGATCTTCTATGACCTATCCATGTTCTAAATATGTAGACTTTTTGCTCTCTAAATACATTAAACTGGTACCCAGCATTTGTAAGGACTCTTGGTCTTTTTTGACCAATATTAATAGTATTCCTTTTAACAATCATTACAACTTTCTCACTATTGACGTTGTCGATTTGTACACCTCAATCCCTCACCAAAAAGCGGTTGAGTGGATTTGTTTACTCCTTAATGAACTTAAAGCACCTAAGGTTGAGATCGACAATGTCACTGAACTATTAGATATAGTTCTCACATCTAACTTTTTCACCTTTGATGGTTCTATCTACTTGCAAACTCAAGGTGTGGCAATGGGCTCACCTTGCGGTGCCAGTGTTGCCAACCTTTTTATGGCACACTGGGAGAAAAACTTCCTTTTCAACAACCCAGATTGGATGAAACACATCCATTATTACACGAGATTTTTGGATGATGTTTTCATCCTCTTCGAAGGTGAGGCCACACTAGCAGAGTCATTAGTGGACTTTTTAAATACAACTACACCTTTCCTCAAGTTTACTTATAATTTTTCTAAGGAAAGCATTGACTATCTTGACATGAAATTGACTAAAGATTCAACTATTTCTAGTCTTCAATCTTCCATTTTTAGGAAAGCTACTTACTGCAATTCCTTTTTACACTATTCTAGCTCTCACCCTTACAAACAAAAAAGAGCGATTGTTAAAGGTCAACTGGTGAGGGCAGTAAGGATGTGCAGTAAGCTTTCCGATTTCATTTCTGAGTGTAATTTCCTGAAACAACTATTTATTAATAGAGGTTACCCTCAGGTTATGTTTGAGACTCTATTCAGTGAGGTTGAGCTTAAGAGATCTAATGGCTATTTTAAGCCTCTCCTCAACTGTGAGAAGGGAGTAGGAACAACTGTACAGGACCTTGTCGTTAATGAAGAAGAGATGAGTAATCCAGGTACAACAGTTGAGTTAACTACTGTACAAGGCTTGACCATCCCCCCTTTGAGTTTTATCACCACTTACAACAGTAATTCTAATCAGATTTTGATGATTATACAGAAAAATTGGTTTTTCATTGAAAGTAATCCACTCTTATTAGAAAAATTAGGTACTAGACCTTATGTTGTTTATAAAAGGGGAAAGAACATAAAGGAACTGTTACAGAGGAATACTTATTCACATCCTTATCCCTACAATAGACTTAAAGGGACTTTTTCTTGTGGAATGTGCAACTGGTGTAATGTAATTCGTGTTGGTTCCACCTTTTCTATTAGGGATAGGAAATTTGATATCAAATTTAAAATTAACTGTGAAACAAAGTCTATAGTGTACATTGCTTTCTGTGTGTGTTGCCCTGCTTTCTATGTTGGAAAAACTGACAGAAAATTTAAGGAGCGTGTTTACCAACATTGCTACGCCATCAAAAAAGATAAAACTGAAAAAGCATTAGCTAAGCACGTTACATGTAACCCAGGGCATAGTTTCACATTTATGGGCATTGATCATGTACCAGTATCCATTAGAGGTGGCCCTACTTCACTGGTTCTTGAAAACCGTGAATTGGAATGGCAGTTGAAACTTGATGCCTTTAATAACCCGGGTTTAAATGAGAATTGCAATATTGCACCTGTTCTTAAACTCAAGGCATTTCTGATATGATGCTTATATTGAGAACACTTTTTCAGCTCTTGTTTGCCCTTATTTACTAGTTGGGCTGACTTATCTTAACCTTATTACAAAACAACAAATAGTTACTTTTATATTTTTAAAAAATGTATGGTTTTACTATTTATTCTCTTGATCTAATTATCCACTGGATTTGAGTTGCTTAGGCAACTTTCATTAATATTGTTTTTACATCTACTAAAAACCTCTTTATCTAATTTTACTTTCAAACATTTTCTATGTATATAAACTGTGTTTCTGTTAACTGATGAGTTACTTTACTATGTATTTTTGTTTCTTTCACTTGGTATTGCCCTTTTAAGTGTATTGTCTTATTTTATTGAAAGGAAGTGATGTAATGTACCAACTGCTACTTTAGGTTCAAAAAGGTTTTGGCGCCCTTTTTGTACTTCTCTGATGAAGCTTTTCTCTTTTGGAGTAGCGAAAACGCTTGTTGTCTTTCCACAATAAATTTGCATTAAGGAATATTACTTTGTGCTTTGGGCTTTGCTTTGACCAGGACCTTTTGTTGTACCAATTTATATAGGGTGTGATTTATTGACTGCCTCTATCCATCCATCCATCCAGACCAGGGATGAATTTCTGATTAGATATCCATTGGTCCAAGTTTCACTTAAATAGGGATAGGGAGGAACGCTGCTTCACATGGATGGGGAGCCTGTTCCATTAAATGAGAATTCTCTGAAAAACATATCTGTCTGCCCAACATGTTCTATTAATGTGGTAAGCAAAATTTAGGTCTATTAATCTAGCAGTTCTGGTGCTGTATGTTTTGCAGATGTGCAAATGTTTCATCAAAACAGAGTCTGGGGATGCCTTGTATGTCAGGCAAAGATCACCTTTTAGAAGTCTGTATGATACCAAGATGATCAGCATAGGACATTGTGTTTGCTCCCTGTATTCTTTTTGTAAGGATCCCTTTGGACATTCCAGTTGCTGCATTTGTCTGGCCAGAAGCATACTGAAGGGGGAATATGCTCAGTGATGGGTCTGATGAGGGCCTAGTACAGTGGTATTATGACCTCTCTGAACCTAGATGCCATAATGTGTGAGGAAGATAATCATGGATCATTTAGGAGACTGAGAGACAAACTGAGGGAGCAAACAAGTAGTGGGAATGGGTCAGAAGCTGACCTTTCATGCCCATAGACTAGAGGCAAATTTGTCAAGAAAAGGCAAAAAGACAAAAAGAGAAGACAGCCAAGCTACAAATGAATGTGAGGCTAGAAATTAGGAAAAAACATGGCTTATGAGAAATGGAAGAGTGAGTACTGATGTGAATGAAGTGTGGTAGAGTAAGCCTAGCAGGAAGCAACAAAAATGGTGAGGTTCTCAATGGTAAACATTGATAAAGAGTTAACAAAAGGAACAAGAATGTAAAATAATGGTTATTTTGATGCATAGCAAGACAAAAGAAGTAAGGGACAGATCTTTCCAAACTGATCAAATACTGTGCGTTGATCACAGAAGGCTATGAAAAAGCAAAGTTGCACAATGAATGAATGAATGAGTGCTTAATTTTCATAAAAGAAAGCAAAGGGAACACTAGACAGGAGAGGGAGAAGAGTGAAAAGACAACAGTATAAAGTGAAAGGAGGCAGAATGGGAACTGACTGCCATTAGGTACAATAAAACACAAGGACAACACCGGCTAACCACCAGAATCCTAAGAAATATGGGTTGTGGACTGGAAAACTCACTGACTGAGAGCTTGAACAGATTATTGGCTAATGCAGAGGTGCAAGAAAATTAGAAACACATTATACTATCGTACATGGAAGGGGGCAGAAAAAATCTGAGGAATTACATGACTCTTAGCTTAACAAAGTGTCTGAAGAAAAGTCATGGAAAGAATTCTGTGGGAAGTCTATAGAATTTCTTGAAGATAACAGTCTATATCACATGATTTCATGGCCATGAGTAACTGTCAGTGAAAAACAGAAGGAGAATGAAGGGGTACAGAAAGCAGATTGTAGCAACTAGAAAGCAGATTGCAGCAAATAACAGCTCCCTTGATCTCAAAACATACTTTTTTTAGATGGATGATTCTAGAACATATACAGAAGAGTTTTATTCCAACATAGCTAAATGTCTAGTCATGGCGATGTGTACTAGAGTAAAATATAATGGGAAGTTTAAGAACAAAATCTCTCTGATGGTCAACCGGTTTAAATAAACTCTACAAAAAGAGAAAAAAAATTCTTAAATCATAGAAGATGTCAAAAATTCTTCATATTAGAGACAATATCAAGAATAGCAGTAAGGAACTAAGTTATTAATAGGGCTAATAAGGCAAGTTGTTAAGTTAAATTAATTTTTTAAGCTAATGATAATTATAAATTCTTCTTTACTTATATTAACAAACTTTTAAATAACACCCAGCAGTGTTCTGAACTTCTCCAAAATGCCTTCACACACTCATTCAGATCCAACAAGCATAACAGATATACTTCCAGACAAATCTAGTGCAAATTTTACTCCTGAAACAGCAACCAAATCACCTTACACCACCTAATATCACAAAGCAATGTGTATCAAATGTGTTTTCTAGGGTCAAAAGTACTATTTCCATGGACTACGATAATATACCTGAATACCTAATAAAAAGCATTATACAAAATTGTGTAGAATACCTCCTTAAATTGTTTAACGTCAGCTTAGCTACAAGAATTATCCCAAAAGTATGGTGAACTTCAGAGATGATGCACCTACATTAGGGTGATCTTATCATGGACCCAGGGAACTTAGGGAACTATAAAACCATTAGTTTTAGTGGTCTGACAAAGTCATAGAATGCAACACGTCTGACCTCAGAAACTATGATATCAGAAAAGTTACCACACTAGACATTTATCAGCTTGGCTTTGTTAAAGAGAAATAGAGAGAGGGAGAGAAAGAGACAGATATCCTGCTTACTCAGTTTTGCAAACTTCTTTGAGAAGGTTACATAGGCTGTTCTCAAAGCTTACTTGGATCTGATCAAATATTCAACACAACACCCCATATGAACATCATAAATAAGCAAAGTGCCTTAAAAACTAGATCCATATGCAGTGAGATGGATAGATAGCTGGCTAAAAGATACAACACATATACTTAAGATGGCAAATGTTCTCTTGGAAACTATGACAGTAGCTTGCAGTGTGCTCTAGGTCTCAACACTTTGACTCCTCTACTTTTCTGATCTCCAAACTATGAAGTAGGACCTTTGCTTAACTATGTTTGTAGCTGACTGCAATCAGGCATGATTGCCAAAGAAGGTAGGAGAAAAGCACTGAACTGAGAGAGGTAGTAGTAGTGGATGTGATACCCTGACCCCATATAGAAAATGGGAAAATGGGAGTTGATGATGATGCTGAAATTGTTGTTGTCAATGATGATGATGATGATGATACAAAGTGGGCATGCTGGGCATCATTGGCAAGTCTCCCTTTGATACCCATTAATTAGAGGAGAAGCTAATCATCGTAAACAAACGATGTACAGACAAAGGGCTAAAATTAAATGTTAGAAAGTATGGTAATCTCACATTTGGTAAACTGATCTGTCCATCAATGGACAGTACAGCCAATACTCCACTTCAAAATGATTATGTTATCAGGAATCATGGAACTAAGATCAACAGTTCCCTATCCACTGACCAACATGTAGCAAGAGTAGTCACAAAAACCCTCTGTTTAACACAGCTAATATCTACAGGCATATTATCCAGTTCAGAATAATGTGTCATCCCATTGTATATATCCCTACTTAGTCAAGCTATTGAGTATAATTCCCTTACATGTTGTACTTTTCTAGATATAATAAACAATTATAAAGCTTCTAGAGATTTATAACCAAGAACACTGTTGGTTTAAAGTCCATGAACTACCAGAAAAGACTTAAAGTGCCATCTCTTTACACAGTTTCTTATAGGTTCTTGTAGGTAGATCTTTTTCTTACATTTCACACCATTAGGGATCACATCTTCCATGATTTTCTGTATCTTTGCATTGAGCTACTTCAGGTCCAAATAACTATAGGCAAAATACCCTACTACAATTGCTAGCTACAGGTACCCTGCCATGAACCAGGAGAAGCAAACCCTACCTGGACTCTCACTTGAGTTACTTACCATACAGCTAGCACTATGGGTATGGAAGACTTCAGCTATCCCTCTATCAGTTGGGAAATGTACAAAAGAACAAGCACTATCACCCTGAGATTGCTGGACTTTGTTAATACAAATACTCTGGAACAGTTAGTCCCCACCCCCACAAGGGGGTCAAAATGTTCTGGACATAGTACTCACCAACATAGGAGGTCACTGCACTACTCCCTGTGTTCTGCCATCCCTAGTAAGGTCAGACAATAAATTTGTCCTGTTTAAGTGATCAAACCTGACACCCCCACAAGAGTAATAACATTGGTAAACTTTTCCAAAGCAACCTATAGCCCATTAAGAGATGGGTTGAAAAGTTTCAATCCCCCCCCCCCCCCATTAACACAGCCAGCAATTACTACTATGCAGAAGAGTACAGAAATGCCCTTTATAACCACATACAAATATATTGACTTAGCTGTACCTGACAGGATTGGAAACAAGTCCACCTGTAAAAACAAGCCACCCCGGTGGACCTTGAGTATAAACAGGTTATATAACAAAAGGAAGAGACTGATATCTAAGAGGGAACATAGTCACCAGAGAAAGAATATCCTCCACAACTTTAACAAGCAAATTCGATATCTGGTAAAGTCCTCTAAAGCTAGTTATGAGGCTAAATTAGCTTTCCTAGCCAAAGACAATCATAAGGTATTCTTTAGCAATGTTCAAAATCTAAAAAGGAATACCTAGCTTTGTGCCAAACTCATGTTGGATAGTACCACTCACATTAACCATGACAAAATTTCCAACCTGGTATCTGACGGATATGGTGTAAATGTCACACTCCTGTGACCACGAAATATTCCCCAAAGCATAATTGATACCATTCCTCTGCCTACTATCACCAATGAGCAGGTCATATTTGCCATCTCCAAGGCCAAAACTCAGCTTCTATGGGCCAGCTAATATCCCAGGCTTCTTACTAAACAACCTAAAACATGACCTAGAAGATCCACTTCATGCTTTCTTTAACCATAGCCTGAACACTGGCTTTGTATCAGCAGAGTAGAGAACAGCAATAGTTATCCCTTTGCACAAAGGGAGTCCATCAACTGACCTTGGAAACTATAGACCCATAAGCCTAACCAGCCTTATCTGGAAGGTCATAGAAAGAGTCATCTGGAGAAGCTCCAACTATAATCACATATTCTTAACATATTTACATGTTATTGACACAAAAATGAATTCTGAGTAACATAAGTGCTACAGATACAATATGAGTTCTCTTACAATCACCTAGCATGAAGGATGTCATGCATATGTTAACCATAAGGGCTACTACTTAGTGGATATGCAGGTCATGCATGGTAAGATAGGTGAAAAACATCAGTGGCAAACACCTAGGCAGCACACATGGCCACATGTGACAGTTTTACAGTATGAATGTGCACTAAGGCACTCATTCCAAAATGGAAGAACTGAATATGCAAACATGAAAGAGCTGCTTCATACCTCCTACAAACTGAAGTGTGACCTTCAATCTGCATACCAGATATAGAAGCACAGGAAGAATATAAGCATGCACAACAGTTGACATGTAATAATTCTAAAAATACATTTCTTCACTAGAAAATGTATCATTGCAACAGACACCAGAGAAGGAGATGGCATATTTTTTGTGATTCATACATTATATTATTATTGTACAGAGAACAGTCCCACTGGTACTACAACCACCACCACTGTCAACACCACCTGCAGGAAGACCAATGCAGATGGGGACAGGAAATGGGGCCTTCAATGCTGAATATCATAGTGCATGTAAAAGATAGCAATGGATTCAGAACATAGGGGAAACATTGACTGAATGTGTCTTGCACATTTTTAGCAGTCCTGTATTTCTAATGAAAACATTTAATTATAATTTGCATAACTAACTACTTATTAATATGCATAATAAGTAAAAGAGAAAGGACTGGTAAGCAATGACATATTACTCCAGAACTCTTGTTGCACATTTTTGTTTGAAATACCCGGTGTGGTTTTATATGCATTTTATAGAAACTAATACAGAATGGTGCACTGGCCATCTGAATTCCTACATTTTGCTAGGGAAGAATCAATAAAGGTATTTTACTCTTGTAGTTTTCTTGAAAAGGCAAAAGACAAACCCCCGGATTCACTATACCTCCATGCAGGGCTAGCTTAGTCTTGCATGGAAGCAGCCATCTAGGAGCAGGATGGCAGCAAGCAAGGCATATTAATGAAGGCATGCTGCCTGAGCTCCTAAATGGACATGGAGAGTGCACGAGTGCAGGGGGCATGTCTGAGAGCAGTGCTCACAGAATATACATGCCCCTGCAATCAAGAACAGAAGTTTAGGAATAAGAATGAGCGAGACTGCTCATAAGTGTTCCCATACCCCCAGCAACATCCCCCCAAGTTTGTAAGAGCAATAGTTAATATATAAAATATAAACAAGCTTCTTTTTTAATCAAACAGATAAAACTTAACTGTAGGTGCATGAGTTTGCCCATTGCTTAGCTACGTTTATTGCAGCTTAAATTGCACCAGAGGATAAAAATCAAGATATATGCAAATGAAGCAGTACTGTAATAGTGTGGTGGACAGCACATACACCTTATGAGCAGTCATTCCCAGTTCGTGTCCCCCAACAGTACATTCCATTTTCCATGTCAAATCACTTTATGAACAATATTTTGTGTTGTATAACCTACTAAATAACATATATTTGTGAACTGGAGTACTGAATTAAAGGCAGATGTGAGATATTGTCATAATATTGTAAAATCCACAGATAATCACAAGTGTCCCATAAAGTATATGTACACATGAATTAGGGATACAAACTGAAGGCACAATGTGTAATGAATGATAAATCCATAGAGTTTCCAAATCCACCACCTTCTCAACAACCATTTTACATTACTGCTTAAATTAGTACGATGGTAAGCGGGAGTAAACACTATTAAGCAGGAGTAAGCATATTTAAGCACTAGTAAGTGGTTTTAAGCCCGTTTGTGTGGGGGAAAGCAATGCACACACAGATTAAGCAATATTAAAGCTAACTCTCTGTAAGCATATTTAACCAGTTGTTAGCATTGTTTACCATCACACAAACCCGCTTACAATTGCTTCAAAGTGCCTTAATCACTCTGTATGCAACAGCCGCTGTTCTGACCAGAAACAAAATAAACAGCTTTTGCAGGTCTTGAACCCAGGACCCTGTACACTATAGTCACAGCAGTTAACCACTAAGCCATCACAGCAGTACAAAGATTGAGGTATCACCAGACAGATCCTCACTATAGGAAAATCAAACTGAACACATGAAAGGAATCTATATACAGTGCTACGTTGTATAACCTATTACATAACATAAATATGTGAACTGGAGTACTGCACTAAGCCCAGATGTGAGGTGTCATTGTAATAAAGTGATAAAATCCCCTAATAAACACAAGGACCCCATACAGTGTATGTACACATGAATCATGGATACTGTCAAAGGAAAAATATACTTTAAAATTATCAAAACACGGTAGGTTCAGGTTAAGGCACTTTAATCTTGCAGCAAGGAGACAAAAACGTGCTAATACAGAGTTTGTCTAGCCATAAACAGGAAATGCATTCATTTTTATAGGTTATCAAATTAATCCTGTCTTACCATAACAAATTACCACCTTTTGGTCATCATCTGCTGACCATCTTTCCCATGATTTTCTGCTGATTTAAACAATTTTTATGTGAAACATCCTGAGGAAAACAACATAGCCTTGGTTACTTTCTGTTAGATACTTGTTATGTTACATTCAAGATACTATAGCTAAATCGAACACAATGCTAGCAGTTCATTACTCTAAAAGGCCTTTGTCTAACTTATCTCTAACTATTGCAGCTGCAGAGGTTCCCATCCTCCAAACAAAGCTGCTTGTCTGAAATCATTACATTTATTCAATGGTATATTGTCTATTCATATGCTTCTGACCTAGCAGATTAACACCTGTTTTTCAAGTACATTTCCTCAAGGCATAAACAAGAATATTGCTGTGCTAGCAGTTACTAGGTCAGAGGGCAATTTGCAAGTTTCAGTAAGCATGCTGCAGTTTCAATAAGGATTATTTTCGGCCTCATATGAAACTCAGTTTATAAAAATCACAGTACAGTACATAAGAAATAGAATGAAAAGCATATTAAAAACACTTGATTATTAATTTGTCATTAAGCAAACACATATTACTACATATTTTTCTAACATCTCCCTCCTGTTAATACTTTTTATTCTATTTTCAAAAAAGGATAAACAGTTTACTTATTTTCCTAACCTCTTCCATTTAAGATTTGCAGTTAAGAAAGTCATTTAGTTTAACTTTTATGAAAGCATCTCACATTCTAGCAGCTCTTCAAATTCAGTACTTTGATACATAGTTTCAGATACGGATATATCTATGAGTTCCTTAATTAATTTCTTCATGCAGGGGATTCCACAACAAATGCAAGCTCCTATTAGGAGTAAACCTACCCCAATTGCAATCAGTATGTTCATAAAGATGGAACCCCACCCCCCAAAGGGGTTCTGAAATAACTCTGTCAGAGGGTTTGGGCCTGGTTTGGTCATGGCCGACACTTTCTGAATCACCTTGAGATGATCATTGATCTCATGCTGATGGTCAGGGATAAACGCACAGCATTCTTTTTTGATTAAAGCACAAGTCCCACCTCTCGCCACTAGGGTGGAGTCAAGAGCCATTCGGTTTTGAAGCACTACAGTTCTCACGGCATTCAGTTCATCAGTTATCAGTTCAAGGGCAGAAAAAGTTGCATTACTCATTATTTCGAGAAGTTTAGACAGTTTTCACAGTTCCCAGATTGATTTAACTCCGCCATACATGGGTGATATACCTGCCCAGGATATAACATCATCACTCAAGTCCATGTGCACAAGTTTGGTTCCCACATTACGATGTTTTTTCCACCCTGCTTCGATTTGTCCCACTGGATTCTCCGGTTTCTTAACATTCTGTTTGGATACATCTCGAGTATTTTGAATACTCCCTTGAGGCAAGGCTGCAGTGTGTTGGATGGCCGGAACCAGGTATCCCAAAAAACAACTATATACCCCACTAGGTTCTGTCCTGTAGGACCCCTCCTGCACGAGCCATCCACATAGCATGTCACCTCAGCATCATCCAAGGGAACATCCATAAGGTCTTGTCTGGGTAGTGTCTTTTGCTCAATTTCCTGCAGGCAGCAGTGCAGTTTGCCATCTACAGGGGTTGGAAGCAAAGTCGACGGATTCAAAGTTGTACATCGTTCAATTGTCATATGAGGTTGGCCCAACAGAATGGTCATACAGGAAAGATGTCTAGCTGGAGAAAGATATGCTACTTTTTCTTGCAGTAAAATGATTGCGACTGTATGAGGCACTCTCAATATGAGAGGGTGGAACAATACTACTGAGGCTGAAGCCTGCACTGCCATTGCAGCTGCAACTACTGCTTGTACACAGTGGGGCAGAGACTGCGCCACTGGATCTAACTGTGATGAATAATAAGCTATGGGGCATTGTTTGTCCCCATGTTGCTGTGTCAACACTGATGTCATATAACCTTGCTTGCAATCTACAGTTTGAATAAACTGCTTGTTATAGTTTGGTAATCCTAAAACTAAGGATGATGCTATCAATTGTTTCAGCTTACAGAAAGCTGCTTCTGCTTCAGGTGTCCATTGTAATACATCCTGTGCAGCCATCGGCTTTTTAAATATTAAATCGGCCAGTGGAGCAGATTCCAAAGCATAGTTTGGTATCCAACTCCGACAAAAATTAGTAGTTCCCAGGAAGGACATCATTTCCTTCTTGGTAGTTGGTCTAGGTGCTTGTAAAATCACTGTTTTTTTGTCTTCATCTAATATTCTACCCTCTTTGGATATTACATATCCTAAGTATTTAACTTGTTTTCTTCAAAGCTGTAACTTGTCTTTGTTTACTTTGTGACCTTGAGTAGCTAAAAATTGTAACAAAGCTATCGTGTCTTCTTTGCATTCTTGCGGGTGGGGGCTGCCAGCAGAATGTCGTCTACATAAAGTAGAATCTGACTACCTTTCGGTGGGATAAATCCCGCCAGATTACTTGCCATTTCTTGTGCAAATATCGTTGGACTTTCACAATACCCCAGTGGTAATCTGGTATATGTATACCGCTTTCCCTGAAATGTGAATGCAAACCAATATTGACTGTCAGGGTGTATCGGTATCGAGAAAAATGCATTACTTATGTCTACCACTGAAAAATATTTCTGTTCTGGCTTTAAATCATTCAGTAAGGTATGTGGATCTGGCACCGTTGGTGCTCTACGTATAACTGCATTGTTCACTGCTTGTAAGTCTTGAACCATACGTCATTCCCTGTTTGCTTTCTTGACAGGAAATAAGGGTGTGTTACACGGTGAATCAGGGGATTCTATTAAGACTCCTTCCTTGAGTAAGGCTGCTATGATAGGTTTGATTCCCACCTCTGCATCCTTTCTCAAGGGATACTGTCTTTTCTGGGGCCTAAAAGCTGACTTTGACGTTACGGTAACTGGTCCCGCTGTTCGTATTAATCCTACATCTGATTTCCCTGCTGACCAGAGAATGTCTGGTATGTCTCGCAAGGCTTTTTCCTCTTCTTTTAACAATAGTAAAACTCAGCTATCCTCACTAGCCTGTGAGTGTACAGCTGGGTGTGTGTGTGATCCAATTCAATTTCTGTTTCTGTACTCCTTGTTCTGAGAGTTCTAGTTCTGTCTGTTTTTCCCACCTCGTGACTTTTTCACCTAAGTCTGCCCATTTTAGAGTTTTATTCTTAGTCAAACTAACATGGGGCAGTCGATTAGATTTGTAGAGTCTTAAAAATTCTTGGGGCAATGAACAGCTTGCTACACTGTTCCCTTCTGTGTCCCAGTACAAATTTCGCAATACCATCCTACTTGCATGGTTTTGAAACAATTCTAGTTCATAATCTTTATCAGGACCTGGTCTATTACAGTAATATAGAGTACAATGCAACAAATGCTGTTTGTCAGTGTCGAGGGAGGGGAACTTGCTGATAGCTACATTCATTAATTCTTCGGTTACTGCCCCTGGACCAGTCGTAACCAAGTCCTGGCTGTACCAATAATGCATTTCACCCTGCGGTCGCACTACAAAAGTGTCCATTTGTCACTGTGCTTCCATACCCTGCATGGTTGGAACTACTGCTATGCCGAATATCTGCATTAAATCTCTACCCAAAAGGTTCACTGGGCATTTTGCAGAAACTACAATTTTACTTTTCTGAGTCATTCCTGAAACAGGGTCTATTATTGTAATGTCATGGGAGAGTGGCTCCCGATATAACTGTCCGTTAGCTGCTTTCACTAGTATGTAGTCTGGTAATTCCGTATCTTCTGGTAGTTTGGAAGGGTGTATCAGGGTCCGTGAAGCCCCTGAGTCACGCAAAAATTTAACTTCCCTCCCCTCCACCAGAAGCATCACTTCTGGTTTTGTATCTGCTAAGTAAAGGTCTAAGCTCAAAAGAGCTAGGCCCAAAATTTCATTTTCTTCTACGTCTGTGTATTCATATACATCCTCTACCCCTTGTGTCACATCCTCTTCACCTGCTATCACATTTACACTTGCCTTTTTCTGCTCATTTTCACTCAATGATTCCTGACTATCATATAGTCATTCCTCATCTTCCTTATTTTCCGTAGTCGCCTTCTTATTTAGCCTGCAATCCCTTGCTAAATGTCCTTTTTTCCCGCACTTAAAACACTCACCCTTTTTCTTTCTTTCTTCGAAATCTTCTGATCGTTTGTCAGACTGTTTATTTCCCTGGGGATTTTTCTTACCCTTTTTCCCAGTTTGTACTACAAATACTTCTGACCCATCTTCTGCTGAAAATACTTGGGTTTTCTTTTTACTATTAAAATGTCTTTCTGCATGTCTAGCATATTCAAGTAAGGCTTGTAACCTACTTGTTCGATGATCTATCATATGCTTCGTAATGAAGCTACTAATAGGTGCAATGCACCCTTTCAAAAATGCGTTTTTCAATTGTTGTTCATACGGGGAATCATTCGCTTGATTTTCAGGAACTGTCATGCCACTATGATTGTTAAAGCATTCTAATAATCTGGCATAGTACCCATCTACTGTCTCTTTTTCCTGCTGTATACATTGATTAATGCAAGTCCAATCAGCCCTAGGCTTCCACTTTTCAGAGATCCGGTCTGTCAGACCTTTCACTCTGCCATCCAGTTCTGCGTCAGTATGTGGGAGTGGTCTATGTTGTGCGTCACAAGGATTCCAGCTGCCACAAATCATGTGCCAATCTGGACCTACAATTTGTCTAACTACTTTATCTACTTCCTCTCCATTCAAATGGTAACTTAATCTCATACCTTGTAAATCTTCTAAAAACTTCCTAAAATTCACTTTTGGTTGGGGAATACCTTCTGTGGCTTTCCAGATATCCTCCGGTGTCCACGGTCTATAAACTAAAAGAGTCGGATCTTGTCCTGCCTGAGGATTCGGTACTTCTATGAGCGGACATATTTCTTCTTTGCTCATAGCTTGTGATGCTCTATTTAACTAATTTAATTCAATTTCCCTCCTCAAGTCACGTGTTCGAGACCTGGTCTCGATGGGATCCCTGACAAACGGTTGTGCTTTTACAGGGACTGCTGGGTATAGCGGAGGTGGATCAACACGTCCACTCGCTTCATATTCTGGTAACGGAAGTGGAGGGGGTGAAGGAGGGGCCATCACTATTACTAAATTATTATCTTCTTTGTCTAACAACATCGTTTTTGAATTTTTAATTCTTTGTTCCCTACGATTTGCTTCCTCAAGCCACCTGTGCGCCTGAGGGACTCCTAATTATCTCTGCTTTTTTAATTTGCCTTTCGTGTCTATTTTTAACTGTTTTACAAGTTTCATAAGTGCGAGTTTATCTAAGTTACCCTCAAATTTGTACTTATCGACCCATTTGGTATAATATTTAACATTATCGGAATGCTGTAATTGCATATACTTCGCATCTTCGGTTAGGGGTGTGTCCCGGGAGCTTTTTGTGCACTGATTTCCCATTGGTGTCTTAGCTAAGCTGTAAGTTGTTACGTAACCCTTTCTATCATGTGGTACCACAAGTCTACACCTTTTTTTACAGTTTATCTAGAATAACTGTCTACCTATTATGTTTCCCTGATCTATGACAAAAAACAGTAATACCTTCTTCTGTCTCTAATTTGCATAAGCAATTTACCTGACAAAAAAATAATAATTCTGTAACTAGTCCCTGATCTCGAAACAAAAATAAGGTAATTCCTCCTTACCTGACCCTATGTGAGTTGATCCACTGGATCGTTGACTCGTCCTCCAATCCCAGATCAGAAACAGTGGCTGGCCTCTTTCGAACGACAATTCAGTCGGAGGTCTTTCAAACCAGAAGAGCCGATTTGGCCTCTTCTCCGTATGGATGCATGCCACCAGGCCCAATTCTGACCTAGGTCCAGAGTGAGAGATACGTATTTCCAGTCCGAAGGACCAATCTGTCAAAGGAAAAATATACTTTAAAAATGATCAAAACACGGTAGGTTCAGGTTAAGGCACTTTAATCTTGCAGCAAGGAGACAAAAATGTGCTAATACAGAGTTTGTCTAACCAGAAACAGGAAATGCATTCATTTTTATAGGTTATCAAATTAATCCTGTCCTACCATGCTGATGTAACAAATTACCACCTTTTAGTCATCATCTGCTGACCATCTTTCCCATGATTTTCTGCTGATTTAAACAATTTTTATGTGAAACATCCTGAGGAAAACAACATGGCCTTGGTTACTTTCTGTTAGATACTTGTTATGTTACATTCAAGATACTATAGCTAAATCGAACACAATGCTAGCAGTTCATTACTCTAAAAAGCCTTTGTCTAACTTATCTCTAACTATTGCAGCTGCAGAGGTTCCCATCCTCTGAACAAAGCTGCCTGTCTGAAATCATTACATTTATTCAATGGTATATTGTCTATTCATATGCTTCTGACCTAGCAGATTAACACCTGTTTTTCAAGTACATTTCCACAAGGCATAAACAAGAATATTGCTGTGCTAGCAGTTACTAGGTCAGAGGGCAACTTGCAAGTTTCAGTAAGCATGCTGCAGTTTCAATAAGGATTATTTTCGGCCTCATATGAAACTCAATTTATAAAAATCACAGTGCATAAGAAATAGAATGAAAAGCATATTAAAAACACTTGATTATGAATTTGTCATTAAGCAAACACATATTAATACATATTTTTCTAACAGATACCAAACACATATATAGCATGTAATGAATAATAAATCAATGAGAAAAAGCAATGCAAATTAAAAATGAAGCAATGCTAAGCATTGCACAACCCAGCTTACTAGGTCTAAGAAATGTGTATGTCAGCTAACTCAGTTTGCCCATAGGTATACCCTTTTAAGCAATGCCAACCTTATGTAAGCAGGTTTGTCCATAGCTTAGCATTTTCAAAACTGTCCAATCACAGCAAAGTGCATAATTGGCATTATTTAAACCCAAAAAGCAGGAATACATCTCACAACTGGTTGCAGCTTCCTCCTGTAGGCACTATGACTGGTATGGGAGAGAGTGTGTGCTTTCGGGTGCAGCGCTGGGGCATCCAGGAGTCCAGAGTCATGGAAGGACTCCTTGTGAAAGACCAAGACCAGAGACTGCTGCATGGTCAGTACCAGGGTTCCCAATGCAAAGTGGAAGCCTGGGACCGCCTTGCCCATGACCTCACCAGTGCCACTGGCATACCCTGAACTGGTGAGCAGGTCAGGCATCACTATGCTGACCTGAACTGGAGAAAGGGAGATCTATTGGATCAGTGGATTCAAGGGGCTAAGAGGACAGGGGATGTCCCAGCCTTGTGTATCAGTCCACTACCTCTTTAATAATTGCCATCTCATGTATATTTTGGATAGGTATGGCTAAATATTCCTGTTATGTCTTTCACAGTGGCAGATGAGCAGGCTGCGAACCAGGAAGCCCATGCCTGTAGATTGCAGCGGTTGTGACGCAAGGCAGGTTAACAATATTCTTGCATGTACTGTCATAGGAAATAAATCTAAACATAGTAGTAAGTTAATTGCCTTTATAAAACCTGCATTGTTTAAAGTATGTACTGCATACACCAGAGAATATGGCATGAATAGTCTTGTGTAGGTTGTATGTAAATAAAAGTATAATAGCCTAACAATAAAGGTCTAACTGCTGGACTGCATGTGTTTAGTCTGGTATCATATGGTAATGTAGAGTTGCAATCTCTTAATAGTACTATTGTATTAAGCACTGTTACCCACACTGTGCTACATAAATAAAATGTGAAGAAATGTCTGTATATGACTATTGTAATCACAAGAGGTCATATAGTACAACTGAGAGAGACTCATAGAGAAAACAGTGAAGTAACAGACAACATAATCCAAATAGCACACTCAACTGAGACGTGAACTATTGTATTTTTAACACACACAGCCATGGTTGGAATCCTGGGAGTGGTATTAGGCTGTATGCAGAATCATACCCCACAACTGTATAGATATGTCCAGAATGTCCAGTAAATTGGCTCATATCTGCTGCCTGTCACGATGTCCACCTGTCAAATCAGTGAGATTATCCCAGATGTTTAGGCAGCAAATAAGAAATACAGCTGATTGTCAGACATCTATAAGAACCTGTCACTCTAGCAACTCCCCAAAATGTTATGAGAGTAATAAGCCAAGTATGTCCCATCTCCATCCCCATGTTGTGAAGCTGTGACCAGAGTGTGTGCAGTAACAGAGTGAGACGTATGTGCATAATACTAATGTGGAATCCGGTAATATGTGTGGTAACATTCAGGTAGTGCTAACAAACATTGTCCCCACAGGTCTGCATGATATGAAAACTGTGCCTAGAAATAAAAGATTGATATCCTGTACTTGTAATTTTTACTCTGGTATTGTATGGCATTGTTAGTGCTGCAGCTGCTCTGAATAATAAGGTATTACTCATCAGTCACCCACACTGTGCTACAAAATAAAACTGTCTAGGAAATCCTGTATAACAGTGTAGTAATTACAAGGTCAGATTGTAAAACTACACGAGACATATAGACAGAAATCAGAGAAGAGATACACAGCAATATCTTTATAGCACACTCAGCTGTGATGGACATTGTTTTATTTTTAGTTCAAATCCTGGAAGTGATAGTAAGCTGTATGCAGAATCATACCCCACAAGTGTACAGAATTGTCCAGAATTTCCAGGAAAGTGGCTTATATCTGCAAACTGTTACCCTGTCCCACTGGCATATCAGTGTGCTAATCTCTGACATGTAGCAGCATTTCATATCATATAACTGACTGTTAGGCCTGTACATATTTGGAAAATGTCAATGAAAACAAACCTGTCATTGTACAAATCACCAAAGGTTTAAGAGGGAAATAGTCAAAATAAGTCCCGGTTCACCTGCATGTGGTCAAGACATGTCCAGAGTGTGTGCAATAAGAGATGGACAGGTATGTGCATAACATCAACCTGGAATCTGGGAATATGTGTAGAAACAGTTTGGTATTGTTAACAAACAATACCTCCACAGATATACCAGGTAATAGGTGTAAACTGCAGGTAAAACTCAGTTCATGTATATATTTATATACATCCATACCACTGTCCAAAGTAAGGCCATAGGGTAGTGTACTAAAATCTGTAAGGTACAGATCACAGCACTGACTAGGAAAGTAAAGAGAACTACAGGAATATACTAGTTGTTAATTGGCATATTTCTCTCTCCTCCACCATATCTGCAACAATAAACTAAATACCCAATTCAATCGGTATGTGCTCCATTAAATCTATTCTTGGGACATATGTCCTATTGTTTAATAAATACTTAAGTTTGTTCCTATGCATATGCCATGTTGAAATACTCTCACATTGGTAGCATGCTGCCATCAGTGCAACTGCATGCTGCTGTAATGGCCACTGTGGTTCCATATATGCATGTGTTCTGTTTGCAATGCAACTGTTCCATATCTGGTGTTTTGGGTTAATGGGAATATCTATGCATGCTATTATACCTAATCCTGGAATGTGTTAACTATTACTAACCCACATATGTTGTAAATTTGAACACCATAGCACCATTGGGAAGGCCGGTCCAGGTGGAACCAGCTGTCCCACCTCAGTTGGCCGTGGCACCAGGCACCAGCACGTCTGGGGCCCCCCTGGGACCTCCTCGTCCACTTGCCCTGCACCACCTTTGGGTGTAACCATCTCAGGGGATGGGGCTTGCCCCCCCACAGGAGTGGGTGTGAACAGGACACTGTCACCCATCGCCAGGTCCGGGGCGTGGTGCGTAGCGAGCTCCACAGGGAGTTTGGAGATCTGCTACACAAGCTTGAGGGCCATGTGTTGCAACTAGAGGGTCGGTCTGGACCTCCTACTCAGCCCCCAGCACAGCCACCTTCTGGGATATGAAGGTGCAGTGGTGACTGCCCATGGGTAGGGACCTCAGTCCCACTGTATCCACTAGGGGGCTCATGGGCTTCCGATTTCCAAACACCCCTCCCCATCAAGGTGTTTACCCCCACATGTGTCATATACCATCCCTGTATGCTGTCTCATCTGTCTTGTCTGTTATCCTACCCAACCTACCTCCCCAAATAGCTGTCCATTTTGCACGTGTCCACTGGACACATGTAATCTGGTCTAATTGACTTCACAACATATTATTGTTGTCCTCACCCCTCTCTCAGGGGTTTGAGTGTCCAAATCTATCTCCAAATTCAGTGTATATGCACAGCTGTTGAAATGAGCAGCTATGAACCTTCCCTACACCCGTCCTGCACATCCCTAGCTATTTTCCATACTGTCTTTCCTTCTTTGTGCCCCCTTTTTCACAACATTCCTATCAACCTATTAGCCTGCCGAGCCTGGTCTGCAAGGCTATGGAGTGTATCATCATGGAACTTTTAAACAATGACATTGGTAATCTCCAAACTCTGGAATCTACCCAGTTTGGGTTTGTAAAAAGCAGATCATGTCTCCTAAACCTGATAGATTTCTTTGAAGCGGTCACCAAAGCTGTAGATGAGGGTAAGGTGGTTCTCACAGCCTGTCTAGATCTCACCAAGGCTTTCAACACTACCCTCACTCTTGAATTATAGACAAACTCACTAAACTAGGCATAAATCCCTATGTCACAAGATGGGTTGCCAACTGGCTCACTGACAGAACCCACACTGTGAAAGTAGCAGAATCTAAATCCAACTTCAGACCAGTGACAAGTGGAGTACCACAGGGTCCAGTCCTAGGTCCTCTCCTGTTTGGTATCTACTTATCTGAAGTACAGGCTAACACAGAAGGTCTTTGGCTAATAAAGTTCACAGATGACTGCAAACTAGGAGCCATAATCAAAACTCCTAATGATGTGGACATCCTACACAAGGGCCTCACTGAGACAGATTCCTGGTGTCAAAGCCATGGCCTCAAGCTCAATGCCAAAAAGTGCATTGTCATCCCTTTTGGTAAACACTCTGTACCCATGAACTACCACATAGGTGGTAGTCTACTTAACACCAAAAGTGTGATGAGACCTTGGGACACAGGTGAACAGTAGTCTCTCCTTTGATAATAACATTGCTACAGTAGTCAGGAAATCCTTCTACATGGAACATCTCATCACAAAAGGTGTCTCATCCAGGAAAAAAAGAGGTCATTGTTCCCCTCTACTCATCACTCAATAGACCCATTATAGAGTACAACGCCCCTTTTGGTATGTTCCTCACAAGACATCTACAACAACTGGAAAGGCCACAGAAATGCATCACAAAGAGAATTACTGGCCTCAAACAGATGCCCTTCGCAGACCGTCTTAAAAAAACTCCAGCTTTACTCTGTCGCATATCGCCTACTCAGAGGCGATCTTTGCCTAACATACAAAGCTATGTCAAACCCAGAGCTGTTGGACATGCTCCACGTAAATAAATCCCAATCCCTCGGAGCTACATGCTCTAGGAACCTAAACCTTGTCATCACAATAAGCAGAACATGCTGGAGGGATAGATCCCTGTCCCAGAGACTTCCCATATTCTGGAACAAACTACCTGTCTTTATCAAACAAAGCTTCTCATTAGCACACTTCAAGAAAAATCTTGATGATTGGATGGGAGATAGCAAATTCACCCTAGGGATCACTTCTGTGGCTGTGTGTGTGTGTGTGTGTGTGTGTGTGTGTGTGTGTGTGTGTGTGTATTTATATATATATATATATATATATATATATATATATATATATATATATATATATATATATATATATATACACACATATATATATATCTATATATCTATATATATATATATATATATATATATATATATATATATATATATATATATATATAGGTATAGATATATATATGGGTTCCCTACGTTAGAACGAAAGCTCAGAAGAATGACACTGACATCATTGACGCCAGAAGACCGACGGAGCAGTTAACCGACAACTCATAATCCCGACAGTGAAAACACTGACATGGGAAACATGTGAGCATGACTAGGTAAGTGTGTGATAGTGAGGGATTTAGGGTTAGGGTGCATGTAAGGTGCATGTGCGATAGTGAGGGATTTAGGGTTAGGGTGCGTGTAAGGTAAGTGTGCGATAGTGAGGGACTTAGGGTTAGGGTACGGGTAAGGTAAGTGTGTGATTGTGAGGGACTTGAGGGTTAGGGGCAGATTAAGTGAGTTAGGGTTAGGGTGCGGGTAAGGTAAGTGTGCAATAGTGACGGACCTTAGGGTTTTGTGTGTAAGATGTAGTGTTGGTGTGCTTGTGTTGTGTGTTTGTTGTGTGGAACAGTGAACGTTTTGTTTAGTTAACTGTCGGTATTGTGGTTTGTCGGGCATGCAAACTTTCGTGTTTTTGTAGTTTCGTTCTTATGGTGTCGGTGTTGTGGTTGTTGGTGTTGTGGACTGTCAGCCTAATGTATATATATAGGTCTCGGATGTTTGCTCAAATGAGCAAACGTCAAAACCCAAACGGCCTGGCATACTTAAACGAAAGTGCTTTACACCGAAGAAGCACTTTTGCATAAGTATGCCTGTTGCCGAGGCTGTACTATGGAGTGGATAAGAGGAAATTCCCTTTTCCCCATCATAGTGCGGTCTTGGAGGGAGAATATTAAAGTGGGGGTGTATGGGGGACACAGCTAAAACATTAATGAAGTGTTTTTTTTTATTTTGTTTTTGTAACATGCTTTATTGAAAGCGCTTTTTCGATAAAAGCACTTTTGTTAAAGTGTGTTAGGTTGTTATGGATTTGGACGTTTCCTCATTCAAGCAAGCGTCCTAGATCCATAAATATATATATATATGTATTTAC
>NC_056725.1:329452732-329455232 GCF_019279795.1 Protopterus annectens
GCATGCAGGTGACATTGTCCATAACAGACCAGCAATGATAGTGTCCCCACAGGGAAAATGGCTACAAACATATAGCACAAAGTGTGGTACAATACGATAAATGTCCCAATGGTAGGTAAGCTGTAGCCATACCTATTCAGTTGTGTCAACAGTTTGTTGTCACAGATATGGTAGGGGGGAGACAGAGATGTGTATTAAGAGCTATGGAAACCTTCCTGTATGAGTTGCTCAGACCTGTTTCCATCTTTATGTCTTTCAGGCAAGATGTCACACAGCAGGTTGCCTGTGTATTTAGTGGACAAAAATAAAATCATCATCAACCACCTACCAGGTGCTGTTTGGAAGGCCAGCCCATGAGCAGCAGGAGTGGATCACCCTGTGGAATGATCTAGTCCACATGGTCAATGATGTCAGCCTGCATAACTGTAGTTATGAGCATTATTGCAGCGACCCACTGGGGATCACCTCACAACAGGGGGAGGGGTCATCCATCCATCCCCCAGACACGTGTTGTGGAGCTCCTCGCCAGTCTCATGGCACCTGCCCACCTGCACATGCAACAACTGGCGGAGACCATAGTGGAGGTGGGGCTACACACAAACTGGATGAGGAGCATGCAGGTAAGGACACAGGGCACATCAGTAGACCACTGTTGTGTATCCATCTGCATCTGTACAGGTAGATCATGCATATGTGAGATGACATATATATAGTCTGTTGCTGCCTAGTAATAATAAACAGATGTGCATAAGCTGTAGTATTGTGGAGTTGCACTTTTGATGTACTGTAATGCTGCACCCACCATGTATCAATGCCACAGTTGTGGCTACTGACATCACATCTCTGACACGCTTATGTGGGTCTCTCTTGTATACCACCAATGCAGCAGCCTGTACCTGGTGAGTATGGTTTATGTTCATGCTTGCCAATACACCGGTCATATAATGGCTATGGTATATAATCCATGCACACATCTAACACACCCACCCATAATGCATGCCATACATGTTCACGTATTGTTGCTGTTAACTGCACTGCATCACAGTGGTGACCATGATGGTTTATCTAAAGGGTATGTCAGACACCTGCAACATAACTAACATCCTGTCATTGCAAAATGTGTCCACAGGGATGAACATAATGGTGGGACAAATGGCCTACAGTAGGGACATGTGTGAAACATCACCCTTATACATTGTTACAATGGCAACTGTTACAGATCTACACTACGGCATATCATAATACAGTGGTCCACAAGCCTTAAAACCTGCAATGTGGTCCACACATGAGCAATGATTGTGTAATATGGAATCATAGGTTAGGGCAGCAAATATAGGTAATACATAACTTCACAAACACTGGAAGCTTATGTGTGCACACAGTCCAAACAAAATATAGTGGAAGCAGCTGTTGAGGTACTGACTGCATGTATTTGTCATGGAGATGCACCTTTCAGCAAGTACACGTCCCCAATGTCATACCACATATTGCTGTCCAAGATGTTTGGCCATCAGATGTGCCCACTTACCTACAACAGAGGCAGGCATGGTTTGCACACATCTTACATGACATGCCATGGGCCCCATACCCAACAGGTAGCACCCATGAGCTGGACATGTAGCCATGCCTCACCATTGCATATGCCATGGCAAACAATACTGACAGTCATTTATATGGCAAGAATGTATGGGACAGGAATGATGTAGGAACTAAACAGATGGCCATCAAAGACAAATGATGTCACATGCAGCAAACTGGTCATGCAGGCTGCCCAGTAACATGCCACAACACTGAGAGGGATGCAGGAATGTCTAGCAATTACTGGCTGTTCAGTACCCATGTCAGCTATTGCCTGGAGTCTGCAAGTGTGTGGCCTATCGGTTAGGGTAATCAGATCTGACAGTTGTACCACAGGAATCATCAGACAGGCCTCTCTATAGGTAGTGTGTGCATAACAGAAGAGGTTCGCAAAAGTCATGCATTGCAATATGTACTGGTGTATCATGATCACTTTGGAAACCTACAGATAGTATCATGTAAGATACATGTGCTGCACAACCAACGCCTCACCCCACCTCAGGCCCACCACCCCCATCTGTACTGTGCCAGTGCCAGTGTACATCTGTATGTTTGCCACTCATTAGCTGGGACTAGGCTGTTACACATGGTGTTCAATGTTTGGGACACTGCAAACTGGACCCCTAACTAGGTATGTAGTGTTACTGATGTGTGTGGCTTTCATTGCACACACCACACAGCATTTAGGATGAGGTGTGTTCCAGGTTACATGTTATATGCAGAACATCCCCAGGCATGTACAGTATGGTAATAGGGGATGTAATGGTTGTTTATGGACAATACATAGTGTGACTTACTATCATATACACATTAACAGACACATAACAGGCAGACACACATCTGAGAGACCTGTGCCTATCAGTGCTAACTAACTTGTCAGTGTGTCCAATGTGTTACAGGTAGGCTGAACACAGCACATGCA
>NC_056725.1:329460232-329532732 GCF_019279795.1 Protopterus annectens
TATTCTCAATACACATACTGTCGACAATCACCATAAGTACACAGACCCCACTACTGTACACACAACCGCAGAATGCCCAGGTTATATCCTCTGAAATAACCCTACTATACATAACATGTCTAGCAGTCAGATATCTGTCTGGCTTGTTATCAGGTATGATGTCAATAAATAATGGTGTACAGAACATATGCACCTCTTACTGCATGACATATGTACAAAGATTGACAGACTTGTGGCTGGAGACACAAACACTAGGCCAATATTAGCATGTTGCTGTGATACCCTCATACATTTACTGTTGACATATGTCCTATGTGGGATATGAAGTCATTAACTCTCATGGCTGTCACCATGTACTGACTGCAATCCTCAGACTTTGCTTCTGCAGTTCTATGATAGGTGATATGTGGATAACCCAAGAAACATAAGACTCCAAACACTGCCCAGTCTGCAGATAACCCTACAGGTGGGAGTTTCCTCAAACACATAACACTGTCATGACAGGTATTAAATCATGTAGACCAGCCATATCCACACACACACACACCCTGTTAAACCAACATTACTCCAAATGCAGAAGAGCAACACTTTCATTCCGTAGTCATGTCTGGCACATCCACCTCTTGTTTGTTGGCCTGTCTCCACAGTGTATGTTGTTAGAGTTATATCCCAATACCATTTGTGATGCTCTTTGCCAAACACCAACATGAGTTCCTGCTCACAGTGAATGAAAAAGCCCAATACCCACATGATGTTCCTAGGTATAGGAGTGGGTTTCCATGCAATTGGCTATGGGAATGTTACCACAGCCATTATACATGCAATCAGCTAGTTGGGGACTGCAATTCATGCAGAGGCCATCAGATGATCATGAGCATCACTTACAAAACACAAGTTGCTGCCTAACCAAAGCAGTTGTACTTCTCCACATCCACCAGAGAGGGAGTGAGAGAGACAGACAGAGACAAAGTAAGACAGGGAGGGGGTGGGAGAGTAAAACCTAAGCATGGTTGTGTCACACATTTACCAGTACAGGGTTTCAAACCCCTGCCTCACTATGTATTGCTATCATATGTCTATGCAGTTATTACATGCGCCACAGAGCTTACATGTTTGGGAACTGTCCAAAGGTATATCTGATGGTGACTGACATCTGCAACAGTGATATAGGAGGGGATAAGATAGGTGTAGTACACTTGTCTGTCCACATGAACAGGTGTCAACATCGACACAGCCACACTCTCTCATGGACTCACACACATTAACACAGTTGGCAGGGTCAGGATTAGACTTCCTAAGTAGCTAGTTTGCCACAATACAGTAATACGCAGGTGTCACATGCACCACAGGAATTATCAGGGTGATATATGGGCAAAGGGTATGCAAAGGTGTCTGACATCAGAAGGCATGCTTCAGTAGGACAATGGAAAGTGTAGAGAGTGTGAATGGGGTCAAAATCATTATACTCCACACACACACAGACACAGGTTACCAGTACTGACATGCATGGGTGCATTGCTTCACAGGTGTGTAGTGGTTGACTGTGCCAGAAGGCTGTACAAGGCTAGGTTTAGGGTATACATTGACATCAGGCCACATGTAAATAGTATGCAGTGTGGCTCAGGGGTGTAGTGTCAGGATTGGCTGACACAGATGGGTATTGTATTCACCATCCACTCATCTGGGTTACTATTGTGGGTGGCCAGTGCTGTGCAATGCTTGCCATGTATGTGTTCTATAGTCCATGACATGGACGGTGTCTGGGATGTGCACATGTCCCACATGTATGTTCTATGACATGTGGAAGTGTACCTGGGGTGTCTGGGGCATGTTGTGTACACAGATTGTTATCATCAGATGTGCCATTCCTGGCCTCATGTGGTGGGAACTGGCAATGGACACCAGGTTGCCCTGTGCCTACATTGACAGCATGATACAGGTATTCCCTGGTGTCCGTGGCATCTGTCCATACAGGGCAATGTGTTTAAGGCATGATATGTCCTTTGTGGGTTACGTTTGATGGCACTACAGTTGTTGCAGGTGTCCAGTGGGGAACATAGTGAAGGAACACTTTATGCAATTATGTGCCTATTGTAGTGATGGGACAGGGTGCCATGCCCTCTGTAGTCTGCTGCAATCACACCATGGTTACCATCTGTGCGCAATATGCAGGGATCTACCAACAAAGTGGTTGTTGCCTAGCCGAGTGTGTTTGTGTACAAGACATGGGTTGAGAGTGTTCTCTGGATAATACAAGGGTTGCTTACATTGTTCGCCAGGCCTTGCTATCACATGTAGGGATATGGATTGTCAACCCCAGTCTCTCTGCTGTTTAACACCTATATCCTTGTAAGGTGGACATTGTGACATATAATAGGACCACCATATTAGAAATTTGCAAAACCCACTCCACAATAAATCCACTCGTTACACACTCACAGGTACCTCCACACAGGATACGGATGACCAACACACACACACACACACACACGCACACACACACACACACACACACACACACACACACACACACACACACACACACACACACACACAGTTGCCATGTCTGGAATTGATACTCCTACCTAACTAGTACATCACACTACAGCATTATGCAGTTATAGCAGGTGCCACAGAAATTACTGGGCTCCTCCTTTCCAAAAGATGTATTTTAAAGTGAATGACATCAGCAAGCTTGCCAAAGAAGGGCAATGGAGGTTGTAGTGAATGTGAATGGCCTCAAAAGCATTGCTCCCTACACAGTCAAACAAACTTGTCATTTTTGGGAATAGAACCCTTAGTGAGCTAGTATATCACACTACAGCTTTATGCTGTTATATAATGCACCACGGAGATTACTGGGCTACTTTTTTCCCAAAGGTGTATTTCAAAGTGAATGACATAAACAACCTTGCCAAGGTTGGGCTATGGAAAGTGTAGTTTGAGTTCATAGGGTCATACGTTGATACTAGGCTATCGGCCCTAGGGCCTATACATGCCTAGATATGACAATTCTCTGGCTATGACTTCCCACAATATATACTTCCAGCACCCCTCTCTAGCAAGGCAGCTGACATGATCCCCAGGGTAAATGTCCTATCTCCCATCCAAATGTCCAGGTTCCTTTTGAAGAAGGCCAAAGAGGAACTCTGCTTGACATGTATGGGCAGTCTATTCCAGAGTCTGTGGAGTCTCTGTGTCAGGAACACATCCATCCTGCATGTATTGTTCATTGTGATGACAGGATTTGGATCCCTGGAGCATGTGGCTATGAGGGTTTGGAATTCTCTAAGTGTAACATGTCCAACAGCTGTGGGTTTGACATGGCATGTTATGTTAAGTAAAGATCACCTCTGAGAACACAATATGTGACAGACTATAGCTGGATGATTTTCAGACGGTCATTATAGGGCATCTGGTTTAGGCCTGTGGTCATTTCGTGAGGTAAGTTTGCTGCCTCTCTACTTGTTGCAGATGTCTTGTCAGGTACATATGTAACAGGCCATTGTGGTCTGTACTGTGTTTACTGAGAGATGACTACAGTAGGACCACGGGCTCTTTTTCCTGGATGTAAAGCCCTTAGTGGGAGGTGTGCCACATAGTTGGGTTTCCTGACCATTGTGGTGATGTGGTTATCAAAGGTGAGAGCACTGTCCACCTGTGTTCCTAAATCTGTTATCACACTTTAGGTGTTAATGTACTGCCACCTATGTAGTACTTCACAGGTACATGTCCCTTCCCAATGGGGATAACTATATATCTCTTAGCATTGATCTTGAGGCCATGGCTCAGGCACCAAGCATGTCTTTCTGTAAGACCCTTCTGTAGAATAGCTACATCATGTGGGGATTCATTATTGTCTCCCAGTGTGCAGTCATCTGCAACCTTTGTTTGCCTGTTTCCCTTACTGTTTGACTGTACTTCAGAACAGTAGATATTGAACAAGGGTGGTGCCAGAACTGAACCCTAAGATACTCCAACTGTCACTTGTCTGGGGCTTGGGTTGGTGTCACCTACATTTACAGTGTGGGTTGTGTCAGTACAGCAGTTGGCAGCCCATTAGGTGACATTGGATTTAAGGGCCAGCTTGATACATTTATCTATGATTCCAGACTGGGGGATGGTGTTGAAGGGCTCGGTGAGGTCCAAATAGGCTGTGTGAACCACCTTACCCTCATTCCATTGCTCTGGAGATGATTTCACAGTTGTCATTCAGGTTGAGATGACATGATTGGCCCTTCACAAACCAAACCTGGTTAGGGTCCAGTGTTTGCAGGTTGCCAATGACTTTGTTTTAATTTCTATGATAACGCATTCAGTGGCCTTGCAGAGCAGGTGCATCATACTGATGGGGCTGTAGTTCCCAGAATCCAAGGTGGATCTCCCCTTGTAAACTGGGATAACTGTAGCTGTGTGCCACACAGTGGGCACAAAGCCTGAGGTGTCGCTGTGATTAGACATGGCATGTAGGTGAGGTGCCAGTGCAGTTTCTAGCTCATATAGTACACAGCCCGGGATGTTGACTGTTCCCATGGCTGGTGTTATCATAGCACTGTAGAGTGTGTTTTTTACCTATGTGGCCATTATTATCGGCATATGGAAATCTATCCGTGTTGAGATGGACCCTTTGTGGGTTGGGAGGGGGGTGCAGTTGACAATGAATCGATCTGTCAGGATATTGGCAATATCTCTGGGAGGAGTTGAGTTAGTACTATCCTGTTGTAGCTCACAGCAGTTCTGAGCATTGCCATTTAGATTCCTCTCATAGATATAGAAAGGCTTGCAGTTGTCTTTGGTATCTGTGGCTATATTATGTCCATAGCTAGCTTTGCTGGATTTTATGAGGGGGTCTCTGCCTCTTACTGTAGCTGGTAAGGGAGTATTTTGCATCCTGGAAAGTCCCCCATTTCTGCAAGAGTTTCCTCTTTTTGTTGTACAGTATGTGTATGGTAGGGGGCCACGACATTGGCATCTTTTTCTTGGATGGGGAGCTTCTTGGTTCAATATTGGATGGCACAATTCATGCACGAGTGGATGTGCTCATACAGTGCCTTCATGTATGATTCCGTAGATGTCCTTTCATTTCCCTTCTGCATGGGTGTCATGTTGTTAGTCACATCTGACATGTGTAACATGACATTGCCTTTGGAGATGTGTGTTACGGAGGTTTCCTTACTGGGGTGTGGGGGAGGGATGTTGATGTTAAATGTGATTAGCTCATGGGCATACCTGACCACCAATGGGGTGACCATAGGTGTGGAGCATTGATGTCCCATGTTGGTAATGACCAGGTCTAGGATATTTGAGCCCCTGTTGGGACTAAGGGTTACTTGATCCAGGGCATTGGGAATTATTAATTCCAAGAACCGTTGGGCACACATGTTGGTACACAAGTAGTTTTTCCAGTTAATGGCAGGGTAGTGTAACTCACCCAGTATTAGTGTGTTTGCTTGTATCATAATATTTCACAGTATGTTTCAAAGGCTGTAGTGGATATCATGGGGCATGGTGGGAGATCTGTAGCAAGCTATACAATTTGGAATGCAGTGATAGTTGCACCGGGGGTATTTCAGACACATTCTGTTGGGCAAGTAGCCTGGTGGTGTGAATATCCTTGGTGAATATGGACACTCCTCCACCTTTATTGTTTTGGTCCTGGTTTGGTAGCCTACAGATGTGGTGAGAGCTGTACCTGGTATTGCGGGGGTGCTCTCTGGAGGCTTGGATCAGCTCTCTGTTACTGCACAGTTATCAATGTTCTCCATTTGTAGGTGCACTTAGTGACTGTGAATGGCCAAATAAAAAATGTTCCCTACACACACACACTACACAGAGTTTCACAGTTGCCATGTCTGGGCATAGAACTCCTACTTAACTAGTTTATCACACTAAAGCATTACACAGTTATAGGATGCACCACAGAGATTACTGGATTACATGTTCCCCAAAGGTGCATTTCAAAGTGAATGACATCAGCAGGCTTGCCAAAGATGGGCAGTGGAGGTTATAGTGACTGTGAATGGTCTCAAAAGCATTGCTCCCTACACAGGCAAACAAAAATTTACACTTGTGATGTCTGGGAATAGAACTCCTACCTAACTAGTTTATCACATGACAACATTACACAGTTATAAGACACGCCATGAAGATTGCTGGACTGCTTCTTTCCCAAAGGTGTATTTCAAAGTGAATGACATCAGCAGGCTTGCCAAAGATGAGCACTAGAGGTTGTACTGACTGTGAATGGCTTCAAAAGCATTTCTCCCTACACAAACAAACCTCCACATTTGCCATGACTGGGAATAGAACTCCTACCTAGTTTATCACAATGCAGCATTATGCAGTTATAGAATGCACCATGTAGATTACTGGGCTACGTTTTCCACAAAGGTGCATTTCAAAGTGAATGACAAGAGCAGGCTTGCCAAAGAAGGGCACTGGAGGTTGTAGTGACTGTGAATGGCCTCAACAGCATTGCTCTCTACACAGACAAACAAATCCACACTCAAACACCCACGCATGCCAAGCCTGGGAATAGAACTCCTACCTAACTAGTTTATCACACTACAGCATTACACAGTTATAGGTTATGCCACAGAGATCACTAGGCTACTCTTTCCCCAAAGGTGTATTTCAAAGTGAATGACATCAGCAGGCTTGCCAAAGAAGGTCAATGGAGGTTGTAGTGACTGTGAATGGCCTCAAAAGCATGGCTCCTTACACAAACAGCCACACTTACCATGTCTGGGAATAGAATGCCTACCTAGCTAGTTTATCACACTACAACATTACAGAGATTACTGCATTACTCTTTCCCCCAAAGGTGTATTTCAAAGTGAATGACATCAGCAGGCTTGCCAAAGAAGGGCACTGGAGGTTGTAGTAACTGTGAATGGCCTCAAAAACATTGTTTCCTACACAGACAAACAAACACACATTCAAACACACAAACATCCACACATGTCATGTCTGGGAATAGAATTCCTACCTAACTAGATTAGCACAGTACAGCATTCACAGTTATACTTCGTGCCACAGAGATTACATCACTATTCTTTCCCCAAAGGTGTATTTCAAAGTGAATGACATCAGCAGGGATGCCAGTGTAGGGCATTTGAAATTGTAGTGAGTGTGACTGGCCTAAAAAGCATTGATCTCTACACAGACAAACACACACACAGTTGCCACGTCTGGGATTAGAACTCCTACCTAACTAGTACATCACACTACAGCATTACGCAGTTATAGGATGTGCCATGGAGATTACTGTTATACTAGTTCCCCACAGGTGTATTTCAAGGTGAAGACATCAGCAGGCTTGCCATAGTAGGGCAATGGGGAGTGCAGTGTGTGTTAATGGGCCATAACCCATTCATCAAGAGGCAGACACACCACACTCAGGCACACACAGGTTTATATTCCACAGGTACGTGTATACAACTGCTAGATGACTACTGACTTGTGCAGTCATGTTGCACAGTTAACACTTGCACCACAGACACTATAATGCTGAGGGATTCCAGGGGCAAATGTCTACAGTGATTGACATTTGCACATCATGTGGTTTTAGCCAGTTGGATGTGTATTGGTTGGGACAGTCCTCATGAAGGAAGGCTCTTTGTCACTGTCACTCTCTTCCACACATCTATGTATGTGCACTTTTGGCCTTTTATAGTGTGTTGTCCTTGGATATATGTGTGTATTCCTATCCAATGTGTGTGCAAAGCATGACTGGTGCATACTGAGGAGTGTATGCACAAACATCTCCGACTGTCAGATATGTATTGTCCACTGTTGTTGCCAGACATGGACTTCATTTCTTTGTGTGTGAGCATTCCCAGTATGACCTTTCAGCATTTTGTTGTCTGACATGGTCCTCATGTCTCTAAGTGTGGGAGCGTGCCCAGTATGACCTTCTGCATTGAATGTGTGAATCTATTCCAGGTAGATTGTACTCCAGTGCAGACTTTAGTGTTCTACACCTACAGCTAGCAAACTGCTTCTGCAGGATATCTGTAGATCAGTTATCAATATGGGGTCAAAATGGGCAAAGGATAGTGGGTTACTGTAGGTAATTGTGTCTGTGCTGTTTCTGCTACATGGTCTTGGTGTTAGCAGAGATATTTAGACATATGTACTGTTATATAAAAACCACAAAGGCAAAAACCACAAACAAAGACAACCAGACAGTGAATCTACCAATATTTGATTAAAATAATAAAATTAGCTCAGCTCTAATGTCTCGGCTAACCACACAAGCCTTTGAGGATCCTTGAAGGCTTGTGTGGTGAGCCAAGACATTAGAGCTGAGCTAATTATATTATTTTAATAAAATATTGGTGGATTCACTGGCTGGTTGTCTTTGTTATATGTAATATTATACACTGTGATGTTTTATGTCATCAGGTACTGTCAGGTAAACATATTTACTTGCAGTGATGTCCTGGGAAACACAGGGTGAATGCAGCTGTGTCCAGTATTGTGGTCAGTAGCCTAAATATTCTTGCACTCTCATGCCATTCTGAAGGGGAAGCTTCAGACACTTTCTGCTGGGTCTATGTAAATGGTTCAGCACCTTGGCACAGTGGTGGCAGAGGATTCCATGCTTGTACATCCACCAACGTGACAGTATGGCCGTATATTGCTGTGACCATACCTCACAGCTGTACAGATTCATACACGTTACCAAGAGGCAGGGGTCATAATTCTGGACATTACCCCTACACATTGTGGTTAATGAGTAGGTTTGTAGCCACCCATTCTTGTGTTTGCAGCCAGGGATAGTATGTGCACATGGCCAAGTTTTGGACTACACGCACTCCATGCCGCCCATGCTCCCACCCCCCATTATTCTATCCTCTTCCATACATTATGCAAATATTATCTGATAATTTCCCTATAGTTGTCACCTCATCACAACAGTAATTTGGTGTTGGTCCGCAGTTCATGCCATAGGACATGGTGGACATGTTACTGTGATTTGTCCACATGGCCTTGCATTTGGGTTTTGTGGACTGTGTTATGCTGTTATTTGGGAGTCAGTGACATAACATACATTGGCAGCATGGGTGAGACACAGGCCTTTGGCAGAGGACTGTAGGCCATTTGGTAGTGATGCAGTCCAGCTGTAGCTGGCTGTTGCATTCTGTCAGTCCTACAGTCCCAGACTGGGACTCACTATATTTCCCTGGGGTGACAGGGTAGGTGTGCAAGGTGTTCATGCCAATACTTTCTGTCAGTATTGACCCAGTGGTGTGGATGCTGGTAGGGTGCTGCTTACAGCTAGGGACATACCTGTATGGGACACCTGTTCTGCATGCTGCATTCTTTTTCTATTGCCATACACAGGTGGGGGTCATATTGTACTCATTCCCAACAACAGAGATAAGACTTGAGAGGTACCTGTGGGTGGTGGTGGGGTGAGTTGGGTGCATGTGTGCTATGGACACTACTTGCATCTGATTCACAGATATGTATGGGGTATTCCACTCATGCTGGCTTGTGCAGGGACATCAGCTGTTTCTCAATACATGATTCCTATGACCTTTGTGGTCTGCCAGTGTTTGACCAGATGGCATCGGTATTCTCTACTACAAGCCCAGATAATTTGCTGCAAACCTGTATGTACAATTCCAAGGGTTTGTCCATTTGACAGTTACATATTATATACTGTCTGTCTGGGGTACTTCCCCTGTGTACTGCTTGTATATCTGGGCCGACATTCATGCCATGTCTATCTTTCAAATGGTGACATGTATTACTTCCAAACATTTACTATGACTTACTGCTGGAATGTGTTATACTGGGAAGCATTGTGTTTGGCACTGCAGTTGTGAGAACTTGGCCCTGTCATCGGCTGTATTGGGCAATTGCCACCAGGACAAACCTCACCATGCATACATACTGACCTCTCTCACACAATATACAACACACACCAACCTAACACACACAGACCTGCATTTTGTGCACATGCTACAATGTATCCTGCTACCTTGGCCAGCTCAGGTAATCTGTGCGCCACTGTTATTATACCTACACATACATGTTACTACAATTCTACATAGGATTGTGGGGGGGGGGCACACCTGACTGTTACTACATTTCTACATAGGATTTGGGGGGCACACTGGACTGTTACTACATTTTTACATAGGATTGGGGGGCACACCTCACATTTGTACACATTTGCTATGACTGTACTGGTATGTCAGGTACTCCATTTCATTCTGTATTCTAACCTATCATGCTGATTAGAGGCATATCAGTGTACTACAGGTCTTAGGTTTGATTGACCTACATTTCAGTTTCTGACATCTTACCCTTCAGAACTAACATCCCACTGCCTGACCTATAGTAGTCTGTCCGTGTAAGCCTGGGTGGGGGGGATTACCCATAGCCATCAATCAGAGGCCTTAGCACAGCATTTGTTTGTGTTTGTCTATATCTGCCCTGCTGGCTGAGACAGTGTTTGGGTATGTGAGCCTCCCTGACTGGCATGTGTGTGTTATATGGACACACATGTGGCCCAGCACATTTCCTGCAGAGAGTTTTGTCACCTTGTCTAGTACTGGCTACTATGGTGACACCAGTATTTGTTACAAATCTCATGCTGCAACTATAGGTGTCTGCTATCTTCTGGTATCCCATTCAGCCACCCGATTCCCTTGTATGTTCACATCCATACCATAGATACAAGTAACAACACATATTACTCCATTCGGCTATTGGTAGGAAGAGTGACTTACCTTATGGCTGTGCAAGTATTGAGGATGGTGCTGAAAGGCTGACTATGTCGGATGCACATAGTACACTCCCTATACATGGTTAAACACAGGTAGTGTTATGTCTGGCATCCTTTTTACTGTATGTGCAAGTCAGAGAGAGGTGTTATTCCCTGGGTCCCTACTGTGTCAGTGTATGTGCTATGCGTTGCCTCTTTGCCAAGGTCAAGGCATACTGGGCATGCCTCCTTCTGCCTACTGGGGCTGGCTCAGGTTGTTCCTCCCCTGAGTCACTCTGTGCCTGTGCAGGCTTTGGCATTGATGGTTGGCTGTCTGGCCCTGCCCCATGCTGTTCCTGCTGCAGCTGTTTCCACAGGATCATAATGTGTAGCATGGAACATACGATGACAATTTGGGTGAGTACTGAAAGGCTCCACAGGATGTGTTGAGGCACCGGAATCATGACCTGAGCATCCAAAACACATGCTCTATTATGATTCTGGTCTATGCATGTGCCTCATTATGGAGTTCTTGTTCGGGTGTGTGTGCATTTCTGATGGGTGTAATCAGCCACAGCTCCAGTGCATAGCCAGCATCCCCCACTAGGTGACCATAAGGGATGTCCCCATTAGCAAATCTCTGGTACAGCTGCATCAGATGCCAGATGTGGGAGTCGTGATAGCTTCCAGGGCAGCCAGCACACACATTCATTATAATGCCCTGGGCATCGCACACAACCAGCCAATTGATAGAAGCAAAGCCCTTGCAGTTGATATAGACCCTACCCTGCTCACCGGGTGGTGCTTTGATGCATATGTGCATGCAGTCTATAGCACCCGCTACCTCAGGGTATTCTGCTATTTGGTGGAAGAGATGCATATTGCTGGTCAATGCCTCACGGGTGTTGGGGAAATATACGTGCTCACCAGCATGTGCTGAAATGGCATCAAGGAACTGGTGGAGTACCCTGGATGCTGATGCCTGTGAGATCCCCATGATATCCCCAGATGGCCTTTGGAAGGTATCTGTGGTTAGTATTCTTAGGCTTACACATACCTTGGTATCCACTGAGATGGGATCCCCTCTGTTAGTTCTATGTGTCAGATGTGGCTGGCACAGCTCAGCAAATTGCTGTAGGAGGTCTCTGTCCACCCTATAGAGCTCCACTATCTCCAGCTCATGTAACCCTTAGTAGGTTACTCTGGGTCTGTACACTCTTCTCCGTCTCCTCACTGTGGGTTGATTGACTGCATTCTCATCCTCACCATCTTCAGCCTCTTTCACATGTTGATGTATGATAGCTGCTGCAGCCCCTATCATTTTGTTGCTTTCGTTTGTTAAAATTTCCCTGCTTGTGTACACCAGTGGTGTAGAGTATGTGGGAAAAAAAACAGGGAATGGTGTTTGCATAGTTTATAGTAGTGTGCTGGGCTGGGCTGCTGCCTGTGTAATTGGCTGATTCTGATACATTTCACCTGCCAGCTATGCTAGTTCTCCTTGATTATCTTCCTACTTCTGTTTTCCCTTCCCATTGCTTTCCTGTTTAAGACCGGGTCGCGCCTCACAAACACAGTTCTCAAATGTTCACAGAGCTGCTATTTCCTGGCTTACTTTTTTTTTTCCCTTTAAAACCCGCTTAGGCAATGTAAAGAGTGCTAAGCAGCCGCAGACACACCCCCTTGCTTAGCTCTGCTAAGCTAAGGGCAAACCCGAGCCACAGGGCTCCAATAATCTTTCAGTATGGCTGATGCACCCCCTTTGATGTTTAACTCTTAGGCTTGAACCATGCTATTCCTGCACTTACACGGTTGGGTGCTGGCTAGCATTGAGAGGAAATCTGGGATTCAGTATCATTCCCCTCATTTGCTTAGGATTGCCTGCTAATGCATAGTGACAGGTCCCGCACTGAGCCTTCACCTTAGCAACCACTGTTCATTGGCCATGTTGTCGTCTGCCTGCCATTGAGTATAACAGTAAAATAGTGATTTTGTTTAAAATGCTTATTTCAGTTTTTTTTTTTTTGTATTTTCGGCCTGATCCCGTTTGCGCTCCGCTGTCCTATGCTTAAACAGCCAAAATCCGCTAAAAAAAAAAAAAAGTTTTTTTTTTCCAACTGTTTTCCATGCCAATGGCCATATACTTGGCCATTGGCATGCTTTACACATACTATACACCCCTTATTTGGAGCTGTCATGGCTCCGTTTTGTAGTTTGCAGAAATGTACTTGGTTACTAATCGAGTGCATTTCTGCACACTATTCTAGTCCTGCATGGCTGGCTGCCAACTTCCTGGATTGCAAATTCACCTCATTTGCATGGTTTTCTCCTGCAAATGGAGTAATTGTATACAGGAGCTGTATCCGTGCAGGAATAGTACAGGATGGCTCAGGCACATCCCTGGAGCTTATTCCTGGATGGCACAGTGGCCATATTGCCTCCAGGAGCTCCTGCAATATACTTGCATGCCGTGCAGTGCTTGCTGAATCCGTGGGAAAATAGCAACACTTAAAGAAAACTTCCGGAATGATTTTGAGTCCAAACACAATTTGCTGTTCATTTAAAATTTATTTTAAAGTTCACAAAGTCATCTAGACAGTATTGATTCTTATGTTATTGAGTTGAAGAATACAACCAAAGAGTGTGTATTTTTGTGAACTGTGTGATTCTACAATAAGAAACCGAATGATTTGTGGTAAAAGAAATGATTAAACAAGAGAGAGAAACTAAATCTTATCAGAAGCTGTTGATGTTTGCGGAGAAAAGGAAATTACTAGTAGATAGTTAAAAAAATTAATTGAGGAAATGGAATCCTATAAGATAAGATATAGATCAAATAAAAAGTGAAAATGAGAAACAAAGTGAGAATGTTTAGTAACAGTAATAGACATGAAAAAGAGTGCCATGTGAGAATCTAAACTGAGGCCAGAGAAAATAATGGACAGCTGTAATTCATTCAGTAGACGTGGCAATAAGCACAAGTGAAAACTTTGTCCTATAAAGAATATATTATAAAAAAGAAATGTTTCTAAGATCTGTAAATGTAAAGTCAACTGTTTTTATAAGACTGCGCATGCTGCTAAAGAGAAACATGAAAATTAGTTGAGTGATGTATTACTGAAAAAAATGATACACTGAAGTCTGAAAGTGATGCTAAGACTATAAGGTAGGACTTATTGTTTAGTATAGACACGTTTCTAATCAACTGAAAAAAACAGATTATTGAGAGTATACTCAAATCACACTTGGGGAATGTAAATTGTGAAGAAAAACAGGTAAAAGAAAACATAATGAATATGTCATGCCAAAAGTAGAATGAGTTGTACAGAGGTGTGCTTCTCTGCATATTATTACAACAATTTAATGTAAGTACAGCTGGCATATTCAGTACCTGATCAATCTTCCATAGATTGTAGCTGGCATTGATTAGGTTCATATTCATGCTAAAGAAACTATGTATCTCATATGGCATAATATTATCCCCAGTTCAATGAACTAATAATATTGAATGAATGAAAGTGCAATTAATGCATTAATGCCTGTATTCTAGAGACAAAAATGGCTCTGTTATATCTGACAGTGATCTACAATAAAAACATCAAGATTTCAAAAGAATTACTTGTCAATGGAATTCAAATGTATGATATCATCAATTGATGAATATGAAAATAATAAGTCAAGATAACCCTTTAAACAGTGAAAAAAGCTCATGAGAAAGAGCCGAAGCAAAGCTCTGAGGATTGTCATTACGCATTGTTGTAATAGAGGCTTATACCATTGTAGTGACTCAATCTTCTAGCAATTCACTTTTATTTATCTGCTAGTATGTATTTGTTAACCAGAGTAGAGCACTGGTCCACATGGACCCTTTTCAAACATGCATTGGGAGCACTGTCTCAATAAGTGGCAAGCTTACAATTATACAGTAGGCAAATGGAGGGGATGGAATCAAAGTCTGACTTTAACTTAATTATCTGCTTTAGCTATGCTGCAGATGCCTGAACATCAACAGAAAGCAAAGGAATGCTGGAGACAAATTAGTAGAGTCAGAAATGCTACTGAAAAGATCCACAAAAGACTACCATTCTTATAGAGTGGAGGTAATGGAGGAATACAAAGCCATGCAGCTAAACCAAGACCTTCAGGAGGATTCCAAAAAGTATTTTACCAAATGTCACAAACTATGCCAGGCACTAACAATGTGTCCTAGTCGACATTGGGCTTCAGGAATTCTCAAGATGTATAAGCTAATAAGGGCTCTCAGAATATTGGCTACTCTGTGATATAAAACTTTGAAACTGTATATTGGCCCAGAACCCTAAATGAAAACTTTAAAATATCAGAGTTTCTCATTACTGTCTATGGGCCACTGCACTGAGGGCACAGCTCTACCTGTATGTCAGCATTGGTACTTCAGGTATTACAATGTGGAGAGCATAAATGCTTGCAATACCTTTTCCAGCACACAGGTGGAGCTATACTTAGACAAGTGAAATCTGTGGTTGAAGAGGAAGAAGACTGACCACATGCACACTGGTGTGTTACTGTTTTCTGAGTTGTTCCCTTTGTATCTGGAGGACAACTCAAGACATACTTATCATGGCTAAGTTGAGCGTGCTCCTATAGCAAAGTTCCATATCATGCCACCCAGGTACAGTACGTTATAATGCATATTGATGCAGTTTTTACTGATATGCATGCACCATCTTGACTGACATATGTAGTGTAATGCTGGAGTCACAAGTGTTTGTGTATTGCCTGGGACAATTATATATGTTCAAGGCAGCTATATTTGGCAAAGCAATGAATGCTTAAAGAGATTCATTAATTCAACATTTCTGAACTGCAATTTCTTCTCATTGCATAACATTCTTTCCACTGTTTAAGTTTGATGGATTCTTTGAAGTGGGCTCTTTCCACCAATATGAAGTAACACAGAGGATGAACCAGACAACTAAATTTGTGATAGTGCTGTAGGATGTCAAAGCATCACATGTACACTACCCAAAAAGTTTTTGAATCTGTCCATTTGCATTTTTTGTGGAGGAAGATGGAGACTATGAAGAATAAAATACAGATATTTGTAAAATACAAATACATCAGAGCTGAGTTTCTGGATAAAGAGTATTACAGGTACCAAACATAGATTGTGAAAAGCAGATAATTAAGTGATTAAAAACATAAATTACTGAAGCTGTCTCAAAGTGAAAATGTACTACAGACAGAACTCTCTAGGGAAGAAAATCAGACATATAGCATAAATAGTTATATTTATTTATTTATGTGCTTGGTTTACTTATAGTTTGTTAACCTGGACAGTCTATTTGCGACACAAGAGCACATTTTCAGTGAGAAAAGCTTCACATGACAAATAAGAATAACAATATACTATACTACACAAGCTTTACATCTCAAATGGCAATAGCAATATATAGTTAGAGCATACAGGCTATATACATGAACAAAACATAACATGCAAGTGGCTACATATAAAATGCATGTCTTTATAGGAATGCCAAAAAAGAAACATATACGTTTATACTGTAGAGAGTACTTGAAGTGATCACTCCCCTGACATTGGAAGCCATAATTCTATCCCCAAATTTCCTTCCTCATTCTCCTGACTCTCTCCGAGGAGTCTATGTGCCATCACACTATCTGACTCCAGACTCCTGACAGAGTAGTAGTCATTGGTTCTCTCCTAGGAGTCTATGTGCCATCACACTATCTGTCTCCAGACTCCTGACAGAGTAGTAGTCATTGATGCTCTCCTAAGAGTCTATGTGCCATCACACTATCTGTCTCCAGACTCCTGACAGAGTAGTAGTCATTGGTTCTCTCCTAGGAGTCTATGTGCCATCACACTATCTGTCTCCAGACTCCTGACAGAGTAGTAGTCATTGACTCTCTCCTAGGAGTTTATGTGCCATCACACTATCTGACTCCAGACTCCTGACAGAGTAGTAGTCATTGATGCTCTCCTAGGAGTCTATGTGCCATCACACTATCTGTCTCCAGACTCCTGACAGAGTAGTAGTCATTGATGCTCTCCTAGGAGTCTATGTGCCATCACACTATCTGTCTCCAGACTCCTGACAGAGTAGTAGTCATTGATGCTCTCCTAGGAGTCTATGTGCCATCACACTATCTGTCTCCAGACTCCTGACAGAGTAGTAGTCATTGATGCTCTCCTAGGAGTCTATGTGCCATCACACTATCTGTCTCCAGACTCCTGACAGAGTAGTAGTCATTGATGCTCTCCTAGGAGTCTATGTGCCATCACACTATCTGTCTCCAGACTCCTGACAGAGTAGTAGCCATTGATGCTCTCCTAGGAGTCTATGTGCCATCACACTATCTGACTCCAGACTCCTGACAGAGTAGTAGTCATTGGTTCTCTCCTAGGAGTCTATGTGCCATCACACTATCTGTCTCCAGACTCCTGACAGAGTAGTAGTCATTGATGCTCTCCTAAGAGTCTATGTGCCATCACACTATCTGTCTCCAGACTCCTGACAGAGTAGTAGTCATTGGTTCTCTCCTAGGAGTCTATGTGCCATCACACTATCTGTCTCCAGACTCCTGACAGAGTAGTAGTCATTGACTCTCTCCTAGGAGTTTATGTGCCATCACACTATCTGACTCCAGACTCCTGACAGAGTAGTAGTCATTGATGCTCTCCTAGGAGTCTATGTGCCATCACACTATCTGTCTCCAGACTCCTGACAGAGTAGTAGTCATTGATGCTCTCCTAGGAGTCTATGTGCCATCACACTATCTGTCTCCAGACTCCTGACAGAGTAGTAGTCATTGATGCTCTCCTAGGAGTCTATGTGCCATCACACTATCTGTCTCCAGACTCCTGACAGAGTAGTAGTCATTGATGCTCTCCTAGGAGTCTATGTGCCATCACACTATCTGTCTCCAGACTCCTGACAGAGTAGTAGTCATTGATGCTCTCCTAGGAGTCTATGTGCCATCACACTATCTGTCTCCAGACTCCTGACAGAGTAGTAGCCATTGATGCTCTCCTAGGAGTCTATGTGCCATCACACTATCTGACTCCAGACTCCTGACAGAGTAGTAGTCATTGATGCTCTCCTAGGAGTCTATGTGCCATCACACTATCTGTCTCCAGACTCCTGACAGAGTAGTAGTCATTGATGCTCTCCTAGGAGTCTATGTGCCATCACACTATCTGTCTCCAGACTCCTGACAGAGTAGTAGTCATTGATGCTCTCCTAAGAGTCTATGTGCCATCACACTATCTGACTCCAGACTCCTGACAGAGTAGTAGTCATTGACTCTCTCCTAGGAGTCTATGTGCCATCACACTATCTGTCTCCAGACTCCTGACAGAGTAGTAGTCATTGACTCTCTCCTAAGAGTCTATGTGCCATCACACTATCTATCTCCAGAGAAGATAGCATGCCTCAGTACTCACTCCAGCTAACATAACCTTGCCATCTTAAATAAATATGTAATATCAATTTTGTCTTCATAATATCTCACATTACCTCTTCCCACAGAAAAACTATTTGGTTTCCTGCTTGAGCTCTGTGTCAATGTTATTGTTATTTGGAATGCTTTAGCTTTGGATATATGCATCACAATACTTACAGTTCTAACGCTTGTTAGACAGGAATCTTCTATTCTCTCTATTTACTCCTATACTCACATCCATCCTCATGAGTCTGCTGGGTCATTTTATATCTCTGTAATGGCCCATATATCTACTTATCATACCCCTATAATTTACGCTATAACTTACAACATCCATTTGTCTAGCTCCTTTTGTTTCCCCCTCCTCTTTCACTATTCCTAACAAGCTCCATTCTATACCCAGTACTGCCACTTCTTAACATCTCTAAGCTGTCCTACCTCTCCCATTAAATGTTTCACCCTCTCATGTCCCTGTGCCCCTGTCTTCCACTCCCAAATGAATGTAAAGCCTCACTTCTCTCATTCATTTCATCCCATCATGATTTATTCTTGCATCTGACCTACAATATCCTTCACTAATATTGCTTATCTTTCCATACTGTAGAATTGCTTGTCCCTTATCTAATATCTTCAAGCTAAAAATGATGCACACAGCCAGTCCTGGTCACCCTGTTGATTTAAATGTTACTACTTTTACCGTCACAACATTTAGCAGATTTTTTTTTTTTTTACAATAATTATAATTAACCATCTCATTAAATCAGACCAATACTCCTTAAAGAAAATGTACATAGGTGATCATTCTGACTATAAATAAAACAACACTTAAGTAATTGAAAGAACTGCTTGTTACAACTCACTAACTGAACAAAAATGTTCCAATGTTAAAATGCCTTCTTTTTTGTTCACTAAATATTTTATTTATTTTGTTTTGCAATCTCCTTACCAATCAAACAAACTGGTCAGTTGACCCTTTCCTGTCACAACCTGAGTGTAAAAATGAAGCAGAAAAATACATTTGTACAATGTAAAACAGAAGCACACATACATAAAATGCATATTAATAAATGCAGAGAAGGTTACAGTTGCATGATATACTCACTATCACTTTTTAGTAAGACATGCTTTATATGCTTATAGTATACACATGGATGCTAGGATATACACTCTCAATAAGTACACATATTTAGCCTATGGTATACACATGGATGCTAGTTTATACATTCCCAATACGTACACATATTTAGCGTACAGTATACACATGGTTCCTCATATAGAAATCTGCTGACTTGATGGCTTCTTCAGGCTTCAGGACTGTGAGTTTGAGAGTTCTGGTGCAGAAAATATAGGCAAGGAGTGAGACACTTGCATTTCTGATATTTGCATATTTTAGCATTTGCATACTGTACTGATTACTCAAGCCCATGCTCCCCACCAGCCCCTCCATCATTCTTGCCTATAGTTCAACACTGGTGAATTGAGTCATAGTCAGGGCATGTGTCTATCATCCCCAAATTATCTTGATTTTTTTCTGCATCTAGGCTTCTCTTGCTCCTCCTGTTTTTGACTGAGTTACTATGGAAGCAACTTTTGTTGAAGACATGATGTCCATAGTAGTCACTTCTTTACTCTACTTTGTTTTATCACCTAGTTCTATTTATAAAGAAATATGTAGCATCCTTCAACTTAGATGTAGCCTCCTTCAGCTTAGAAAATACCTGACTATCCACTTTCAATATAACAAGAGTGCAATGATCGGTTACATTCATGGTTCTTCAATCAAACACAAATTCTAGACTGGCTGGTTTTATTCTACTCTACACTTTTACATCTCAACAAAGAAATCATCAAACCATGATCTACAAATAACCACGTTTGCTCAGTGTAAATGGAATATAGTTCAGGCGCCTTTTTTTCTGCAGTTGCTTTCACCCTGTCCCATCCTGTGGATGTATTAGTCTGTAAAGTTCTACTTACAGGTCCATGATTCCAAAATCTGAGCCACTGCCTTCATGACTAAATCACACCAACCATGGGTAAATGCAGCATTATCCAAACCCAGCTGTGGGTTATTGCTGTATTATCAAATACTTTGCAGTATGTGGCCAGAGAAACTATTATGTAGTAGCGTACACAGTGTCATAAAATACAAGCATCTAAAATAGTTGTTAAACCTGTTTTCCTCCACAGAAAAATTAGTAAAATTATTTAAGAAGGAAAAATGGAGAGATGGGGAGAAAAGAAGGCATTTGTGCTGTAAGAATTGAGAGAAATTAATCAAATATGAATGTTTGACTACAACTATAATAACTACAGAAACAAAATCCTAGTGTAATTGGGAAAGAACTGAGGGTGCACAAATCCTATAATCATCTTAATAAAACCAACAGCATACATGACATTCAGTCAGTCTAGACCACGACTGTGATTTAATTAATATGTATTTAAATACACGAAGACTGAGCAGGAAACTAAAAATGTATGTGTAGTTGATGACAAAGTAGACACATTTTACATGACATATATAACATGCCCCATGGAGAGCAACAGTATGCCAATGTGCCTGGAGCCACACCATAGCAATCATATGACAACACAGATTGCTACACAATACAGCAATCCAAATGTAAATATTTCTAGACCTAGAATGCAGGTCTTGCCTGGGAAACAAAGTGCAGACATGAATGTCAATTCCTACTGTTCAAGACTGATATAATAACAATTTTTTTTGTCATTTATATTTTTGAAGACTACTTAGAGAGCATCAGACACCTTGGGAAGTAATTGTTTGCTAAGTTTTGAATTGTAGTGTGAAATCAAGCTATTTTTTTTTTAATTTGGAACTGAAGAGAATCATTTCTCAAGGTTTAAATCCTTGATCTATTCACAGCACAACAGGGATCATTCCTACCCGAGCAGTAAATATTTTAACAAACTTTTACAGATAGAATCAGAACTTAGTGTTAAAATTATTTTAACACAAAATAGGTGTCATAAATCAGAAGTCTGATACTGAATTGTTTCTGAATGTGAAAACAGTACTTTAAGTGAATTAATTAAATGGAAAGTTTTGAGTCAGTACTGCTTGAAAGCTTGTCATTTTGTCAGTGTGGCTACCATTAAGTTAATGGTTGTGATAACTGACAGGCTATCAAGTCTCACAATTAACATTTCTGAAGATGTGAACACTTTAAAGCTTAAAAAAATTAAGAATTCTAAAGCAATCCAGTTAAGAATTCCACAGCTTTAGAATCTTTTCAACATTGAAGCTGACATAATACAAGATATCAGTCCTAATTGTGACAGACAAGCTGAGCTCATTTCAAAAGTCAAAATGAATATTGAGAAATTAGAAAAGCAGATCCAGGGAAATGGCATAAAAATCCTGGTCATTTAGAAGGACTACAAGTAAATACAGGCTAATATTCATAATCTAGGGCTTCATAAATAACTTACAGTTATCTGTGAAGAGAGGCATTACACAATTATGTATAATAAGGTCAGCAAAAGTCATTTGCAATGAATACGGAAAAGTGAAGTCTTTTTTGAAAACAGCCCACTTCTTGCAAAAGAGTAAATTGTATAAAGCTCAGCTTTACAAAGTTGTGAATTACTTCACAAAACCTTGAAGGTTTGTGTTCCTGTTTTAAGTGTAGCCACAAACAAAATATTTAAGGGAAGCTTTGGATTGTGCAGCACTTAAAACTGATTTTTGTTTTCCTAATGAAAAGGGGTTTATAATGTTTTATATAGGGGCTATCTTTTTGTGGTCACTCTGGTGGTTTCATTAAAGAATAGAAAGGGGGAGATAGGAAAGATTGAAAAGGGGGAGACAAACAAAGAGGAGAACATAGAAGGGAAACATCAAGTGGGTTTGTTGCCAGAGGAGGTGGGACAGGATGGGCATTATGTTTTTGTTTGGGTGGTAGACACCCTTACTTTTTCAAATACTTTTATTTGAGAGGGTGGTGTGGGTGGAAAATAGGTAAGAGAGTTTAGGGAAAAGGTTAAAGGAAAAAGGGGTGAGGAAGTGCCTGCTAAAGCCCAAGTCCACAGAGCCTCAAGCATATCCACTGGCAGATGGTGTTACAGTGAAGGACTGCAATGTTGATGAGGCAGCAGCTTTAGTTGGTCCAGTGGTTGGAACCAACTATGAGAGCATATCTTCAACATGCTGAAGAAAAGCTTCAGCTGGCTGAATTATCCTGCCCACTACCTCCACCAGTACATGCTCTACCAAGCTCCAAAGCCCCCTTTAGGTACGGCTTGCAAGACTGACATGCTGAGGTGCCTGCAGGACCAGTGCCTCCATCCCGACCATGTGATGATGTTCTTGGATGGACAGAGAATGATCTAATCCTTGCTTGGGAGGTACATTCCCAGCTTGGTCCTGAGAGATTTGAACCTGTAAAAAAAAGGAAAATAAATGGGAGAAAAACAAACCAATAAAGGAGAAAGACATGCGTTAAAAGAGAGAGAGAGAGAGAGAGAGAAAGGAGATGGGGAGAGACAAAAGAGACAAAGCGCAATAAATCCCCACATCCTGATTACATGCCATTTTATACACTATTGAAATAAAATATTCCAGCAAAATCTTTATTGAAGTAAAACTTGTGTATGGTAAGTGCTTATACATACAATGGGAGTAGTGATTTGGGATATCGTTTTGTATTTGGGAAGAATGATATGAGTAGCACTTGTGCACACTTAAGATGAATTCATATGGCAAGTGCTTTGACTTCTTGAAGGGGAGTTTGTATCTCTGAAGTTTTGTACATATAATACATTCAATACAGTAATAAAAATACCCTTCATAATTATTAGAAGTAATCAAGTACAATCAGTAACATTAACCTGAACTGTAATGGTTTCAGTTGCATTTCGTTAATTTGCAAAGCTATAAAATAATTTTCTTATTACCAATGCAGAAAACAGTTGTAAAAAGAGTCCAGCAGTTATATGTGCACATATTTATCTCTCATTTTTTTTAAAAAATATAATAATTTCAAATCCTTGTGTGACAATGAGAGGTATTGCCAGCTATGCCAGGAGATGTAGGGCAATGGATGTGTGACATATGCATGCACAGCTAGCTGGAATTTTGTAAAGAATTATATGTCATTTGTGCATTAAACTGTTTTGTACAGATGCTTGCGTTGAAAAATGTAAATGTATTTGTGAAGCTGATTGTGTTAAAATGTACCAACAGTGTGCCCTGCTGGACAGAAAAAGAAATATACATGCATTATTGTAACTGTTTAAATGTATATTTTTAACAGAGGATACTGGAAGAGAAGAGGTTGACCTTAATCCACCTAACTTTGAAAATAGTTTGAAACTAAATTACCTGACTTAAACCATAAAGATTGTATCTTACAGTTCTCAGTGCAGTGAGAGACAAAAAGTCTGTACTTGGAAGCTTCCTGCATTGTCTTTGGGGTGAACTAATCACTACTCCAGAAGGGTGTAGGTTTGAAATTGTTTTATGACTTCTAGGAGCTGCAGCAGATATTGGCTCTATGTGTGTGTGTATTATTGACAAATATGTGCTAAATCCTGACCGCTTGTAGCCAAGGGGAGTAGCATTGGAACCATAAGTCAGATGACCAGATGGATGTGATATCTTTCTGTAATCCATCATTAAAAATTATAGTTTAATACTAGGTAAGACTGAAGTCTCACTGCAGTCTTTTCTTGGAACCTGACAAAGAAGGATCCCTCACTTACTTCATCTTGCCTTGCTCAAGTAAGTGACCAGGGAATAGTAATTATTTAGATCAGTCAGGAAAATATAGTGAGATTAGTAAAGCACTGCTTTTCTGTATCTGTGTGAATCTATTCATCTGTGTTATTTTAATATTTCATATGTCTGAAACTTTGGTGTTTACTGTAAATAGATATTTATTATAGTCATATTCTTTTCTTATTTATTAAATATATTTAAACATTTCATAGTGGCTGGTCTTTTAGAGAATATTTTAATCTCTGAGAGTACTTATATATATTAAGTGACAGCTCTTGCTGCTCCTGGAAACCTTGTTATTTGCCAAACTACCATTTTCATTAATATTAATTTCACTCAGTATAATTGGGTACTCTTGCAAGAGCCTTAGAGAAGCTGGCTTTGGCGTGCCTGATGGCTGTGTAACTACCTTATTGTCTGGGTAAAAGGAGGCATAGCTAGTAAATCTGTGCCAGCCTTTCCCAGGTGTGTGTGTGTGTGTGTGTGTGTGTGTGTGTGTGTGTGTGTGTGTGTGTGTGTGTGTGTGTGTGTGTGCGTGTGTGTGTGTGTGTGTGTGTGTGTGTGTGTGTGTGTGTGTGTGTGTGTGTGTGTGTGTGTGTGTGTGTGTGCATGTGTGCATGTGTGCGTGTGTGTGCGTGTGTGCGTGTGTGTGTGTGTTTGAAAATCAAATCGCAAAGAGTATATATGTCAGCTGTTTGGAGCAGGGATACAAAGGGCTGATTTCAGAGAGAGGGAACTGGAGAACATGGCTTTGACACTTGATTGAGGTCTCAGCTCTATAGCTGTGCCAGTGGGGAGTTTTACTGTGGACCTAGAGGGAGACAGATAGAGAAATCCAGACCCCGAACTGAGTGTGTTCCCTGTGTGCTCTTAAGGGAAATTGTGCTTGATGCAGAGAGCTGCATCTGGAAATACTGGGTGTATTCATTTTTGATCTAAGTGAACATCCCTCTCCAGTGCCAGTGGTGAAGTTTCAGGCTCATTGATTACTATCTCAGAGAGTGGAAGTCACACCTTGCTTTATGCTTCTTATACATATTACAAACTAGTAAGCCAGAATTATCTTGGATGTCAGTTATAGGTACCATAAGATTCAATCAGCCTTTCTACTCTTCTTTGTTGTTGCTGGTGACTGTATTCTATTTCTTCTTCAATTGTAATTAAAAGAGAAAAAGCAATTTGTATTTACCTTTATTTGCACTTGTTTAATAAATCTCTCTCTCTCTCAATATATATATATATATATATATATATATATATATATATATATAGTGAGAAATCTATATATAATATATACATATACATCTATATATCTATGCACATATATCTATATATATATATGTATATGTATATATTTATATATGTGTGTGTGTGTGTGTGTGTATGTGTGTGTGTATCTATCTATATATATATATATATATATATATATATATATATGTATGCATACTCCTGTCTAACCAGTAACCCCTTTTTGTTTTCTACTTTATTTCTCTTACATATGCATAGCTGTATGAATTTGTACAATACTGTGCAGCATTCCCTATCAAGCAAAAGAAAAATAAGTATGAAGTATGTGTGGAATGTTGTTTTAAATATATATCACTGTGCAAGTAACGCTGTGCTCATGCACTTTTTTGCAGAGACAGAATTGTAGCAATTCATGGAAGTTTGCATTTCATTTGCTGTACAAATGTGTTTAATTCCACAGTTAATGTAGAATGAAAACATTTCTCAGAAAAGCTTGAGCTGGTTGCTCACTTGGCACAGCAACTCCTACCCTCCAGTCTAACTAGGGCGTGGTGTCTCAAACTTCAGCCATGTTGTAGGTGCAGGTAGAAATAACATTTGAACAAACAACTGTGTTAATTGGCTGTATTACTTATATATCTCTATGTATCAAACAAAACTGGCTTCATGTAATGCTAAGTCATTGTTTGCATTAACAATAAATTGTAACGTGTAATTTTAATTTTATTCTCATTATTTATAAATCCATTAACAAATATTTCTTCTTGTACCCAGTACATGGTCTACAGCACTATATATACAGATTATTATTTTAATAAACATATGTCAAATTTCTGTATATTGTTAACATTTTTTGACACATAACTTATATCTATATTTCTGAAAAAGGTACATGTATATTTACAAATATGCTCATAAATTCCTCTGCATTTTATAATAGCATTACAAGTAATATATTTAGGTATACATATTTTTCTTAGAAAATATCTCTAGTTATGCCAACTTCTTCAACTTTTTTCTTTTTACTTATGATAGAAGTCTGGTCTTCTCCCCACTGCCTGTTCTACCCACTTAGCCAGCTTTTTAGTGCTATGCTTCTGCATATCATCGCAATGGTGATGGCAGTGCTGGCTAGAGTGGGTTATTCCTGTCAGGTTTGACAGGTGTTCACCCACCTCCTGCCAGATATTGATTTTTTTCCAAGCTGTATGCCATATGCTCATCTCGATCATATCCTGATATTAATCATTGAGAAGGTAGAGCATTATCATGATCATATCCTGATATGAATCATTTAGAAGGTAGTGCATTATAATGATCTTATCCTGATATGAATTATTGAGAAGGCAGAGCATTATCATGATCTTATCCTGATATGAATCATTGAGAAGGTAGAGCATTATCATGGTCTCTTTGCAAAACCAGCTAGGGACACAGCCTTGTGCCTTCACAGTTCATGCCATCATTCAATGTGACAGAACAACAATGAGGAAATTACGTTCATAGATGTATTACTAGGGTTAGAACCACTTGATGAGGGTTGTGACATCACCTTAACTAAACTCTTTTTACTTGCAAGGTCATTACAACAGTTATTGATATTACTGGCAAGTGGCTTCTAACTAGATGATCTGGTGTAGTTTGTCATGATCTGTAAGCATAAGTTAAGCTAAATCAAAATATAAACGAGTAAGAAATTCCCGATTAACAGCATTTGAAAAAAAATAAATAAATAAATAGAAACTAACTGACTTGCAATTCATATATAAAAGAAGACTAGCACAACTTCAAAAAACCTTAAGGCAAAGTTGGTATAATTGGTACAACTGATTTTGTGCAGAGATACAATGGAACAGACAGGCTGAACAGAAGGACTGATCTTGTGTCACTGACCACGTTATGAACTAGAGCCACTGACAAAGTTATCCCAAACAGGATAACCAGTGCCTGGTTTCTGATACACATGTAAATATGCTCAATAGAGCATACTACATACAAGGGTGGCTGCAGTGGTGCAGCGGTTAGTGTTGCCACTTCACAGCAAGAGGTTCTCTGGTTCGATCCTCGGCTGGGGTGCCTTCTGTGCAGAGTCTGCTCGTCCTCCCTGTAGTCGTGTGGGTTTCCTCCAAGTGCTCTGGTTTCCTCCCACATCCCAAAGACATGCTGTAGGTGGATTGGACACTCTAAATTGGCCCTAGGTGTGAGTGTATGCATGTGTGTGCCTTTTGTGGAAGGTTGGGCGCTGGGCTGGCAACTCAACACTGTAAAACTCCACTGCCAATCATGAGCAGATAGGTGATCTGCAGTGGTGACCCCTAACTGGGAAAAGCCAGAAGAAGAAGAGCATACTACATACTAAATGAAAATATGGTCAGTGCTACAGAGTAATAGAAAGTGTAAGGTACAATGGCCTGCACTTGATATCTGGTTGTGACAGTTGCGTATTCATATATCCAGCATAAAGCTATCTTACATTATAGAGAGTCCATTCTTAAACAAGAGAGAGGAGATAAATGCCAGAAAGCACTCCTATATGGAAAAGCAAAACAACTAAGCTAGTTGACCTGCTTCACACATAAACTTCAGAAATTGCACAAAGACACTAAACATGTTTTTCCCCCTCACATAAGCACAATATCATTTAAGGCTTGACACACAAGCATATCCATCATTCTGAAAAGTATCTCTATCCAGCCAGTCATGAAAGACAGGAGAATTTGCTCACAGGGTTAGGACACCAGGAGATACTAATTATTTCTCTTTGTTGACAGGGAAAAATCCTACTGGGTAAAATCCATTTTCAGCAATGGGAGGCACGAGGGGAAAAGCACCACATTTAAGTTACAGATGATGTACATTTATAATTGCAAGATAAAAAAAAATCTGTACATGAGATTATTTATTTTAAATATGTCATACATAAACATAGCATTTTAATGCAAAAAAACAAGAGAAAAATTAACATAAATTGGCTAATTATTAAATAGAAAAATAAAAATAAAATACAATAACAGTTAATGCATGATGACTGTATGGAAAAGATCAAATCGGGGTGTTTTTGAGGTTAGTAATAATTTACAGACAGACAAGTAGCAATGTAATTTAAAAATTATAAGAGAGATATGAAAGGAGAAATTATGGAAGTGAGCAGGAATATAAATGGACAGAGGACTTGTAGGTAGTGGTGGGGTGTGAGAGAAGGAAGAAGAGAAAGAGCTTAGGAAACTAGAGCAGTATGAGAAGGAGCGATAAGGTACAAAGGATTGGGAACAAAGTGGCTGTAAGAGTTGGAGATAAGAAATCTGATTAAAGCTAGCCAGGTCAGCAGGAAGAACAGAGCCATTTTTGGCATAGGTGCTCTTTAAGCAAATTTTTGTAGCTATTTAAGTTTTCTATTTTAACTGTGTGGCGATTGCATTGCTGAGTTTTAATTTATAATTGGATTAGAGAGAGTCTCCAGCAGCATTAAATGTCGTACTGATGCACAGTAAGAGGTTACTGCTAGAGCGAAAGTCTCTAGTGGGTTAATAGTGGGTAAAATCCATTTTCAGCAATGGGAGGCTCGAGGGGAAAAGCACCACATTTAAGTTACAGATGATGTACATTTATAATTGCAAGATAAAAAAAATCTGTACATGAGATTATTTATTTTAAATATGTCTTACATAAACATAGCATTTTAATGCAAAAAACAAGAGAAAAATTAACATAAATTGGCTAATTATTAAATAGAAAAATAAAAATAAAATACAATAACAGTTAATGCATGATGACTGTATGGAAAAGATCAAATCGGGGTGTTTTTGAGGTTAGTAATAATTTACAGACAGACAAGTAGCAATGTAATTTAAAAATTATAAGAGAGATATGAAAGGAGAAATTATGGAAGTGAGCAGGAAGATAAATGGACAGAGGACTTGTAGGTAGTGGTGGGGTGTGAGAGAAGGAAGAAGAGAAAGAGCTTAGGAAACTAGAGCAGTATGAGAAGGAGCGATAAGGTACAAAGGATTGGGAACAAAGTGGCTGTAAGAGTTGGAGATAAGAAATCTGATTAAAGCTAGCCAGGTCAGCAGGAAGAACAGAGCCATCTTTGGCATAGGTGCTCTTTAAGCAAATTTTTGTAGCTATTTAAGTTTTCTATTTTAACTGTGTGGCGATTGTATTGCTGAGTTTTAATTTATAATTGGATTAGAGAGAGAGTCTCCAGCAGCATTAAATGTCGTACTGATGCACAGTAAGAGGTTACTGCTAGAGCGAAAGTCTCTAGTGGGTTAATAGTGCAGCAGAGTATTTTGTAATGCTGGGGATTTGTCTGGACAGTATAATATGTTATGGGCAATGATTACTTATTAGTTTGTCAACTGGTTTAGGAGTTCAAGATATTTTTTTTGTTTTAATGCATGGCAGTGGTGTCTTTTACAAGGTTGGTTGGTTTCAAATTTAGTTATTTTGTAGTAGCAGAAGGCTAGTTTTCTTTTATATACAGTGTTGATATTTGTAAAAATTGAGGATGCATACTGTATAATAGAGAAGAAAGGAGGCATGTTGCTACAGGTCTATGTTAAGTCATCGAATGCTTAAAAAAGTGAATGATGATTTATTGAACCCATGTAAGTGAAAGCTTACAATCTCGAACACTTAGAACAATGATTATTTTCCAAAGGAAAAAAATCGCTGTTCCACAAAAAAAAAAAAAAAAAAAAAAAAATTTAAACATTACATAAAGTGGGGGACTTCGTCCCCCATACCCCCCTACTAAAATATACCAACTCCGAGATCGCACTACAGTCACGAAAATGGCAAAGTGATGGAAGTGGCCACACGATTTCTTTCCCAGGGACAGAATTCTTTTATATGCCATTTCACTATTTTGCCTTTTCTTGCTTTCAGGGTGATCAAGACGCATTTGAAAGACTGCATCTTCGATCATTTAATAGGAACCCTGTTGCTACTATGGTAGTCCTTGTTTGATCTGTCAGGTAGTGCTTGGACCTATAGAGTGAAACAGAGAGAGAGAGAGAGAGAGAGAGAGAGAGAGAGACGAGTTTTTTTGGTGAGTTTTCCTGATAGAATGAAGTGTGTGGTAAATAAATTGGAGGTTATCTATTATGACTCTGAATAGTTTAGTTTGGCTTGTGATTTCTATTTTTGTGTTATTACTTGAGGTAATGTGGTGCAGCGGTAGCGTTGTTGTCTCAAAGCAAGAGGTTCTCCCGTTCGATTCTTGGCTGGAGTGCGGGGAGTGCCTTCTGTGTGGAGTCTGCATGTCCTCCCCGCAGTTGGGTGAGCATTCGAAAGACATGTGTAAATGGGTGGTGCCTTAGTTTAAGGTTGTACGTCGAGCTGACACCTCGGCGTTCATGAAAATCTACTGTCAATTATTAGCAGACCAGAGTTCCACTGTGGCGACCCCTAACCGGGAAAAGCAGAAAGACAACAACAACTTAAGGTAATATGAAATGTGTGTTTCTGGTTAAGGTCTTATTTTGGAGTAAATAGCATAAGCTTGTTTTTTTTTTTTTAATTTTTTAGCCATATTTCAATGTCAGTGAAAGATTTTTGAGTGATTTCCTGTAATTCTTTTATGAATGGCACAGAGCAGAAAAGGGCTGAATCACTGGTGTATTGTACCAGAGCAGCAAGAGTTGTAGCAGTATGAAGTTTATTTATGAAAATATTAAATAGAAGGAGGTTGAGTATTGACCCTTGGTGAACAGCAATAAAGGTTGTTTGAAATGCTGAAAGGTTTGTAGCCATTTAGTGCTTGCTGACAATTGAATAATTTACAGTGAAACCAGGAGTGGGAGGGGTAATTGAGACCTAGATTTGCAAGTTCAGAAAGGAGCTGTTGTTGGAATACTGTGTCAAATGATTTAAAAAGGTCAAGAAAAAGTGAAAAAACAAGGTTGCTGTCATTCCTGTATTGGTTTACTATGTTGATGAAGTTGAAGACGGCAGTGGACATCTCTGAAGCAGTGAGGAAGACAGAAATCTCATCCTGTTAAATTCACTTCCCCTCATATCTCCAATATCAGTGATTCTGTCAACTCGGAATTCTGACATCCCTGATTCTGGGTACAAATGATTATGCAATGACTAGATCAGTGATCCTGGGTCTATGTGTTTTTTGCTGTGTTAAGGCATCAAGACTACAAAAGTGAGGCTCTTGATGGTCTATAATGGGGCCTGATCTGAGATAATCACAGAGGCCACATCAAAACCCTAGAACTTATGCAACAGTGAAGCTCTAGTGTGTACCTTTGCAGTATATGAGTAGCAAGTGTAGAAAAGGTCTAACTGTTTTATGAAATGTGAGCTCTCATCAGAATGCCTCAGCTTGTTGAATGAACCTGTGTCATATCTCTTTGTTCTTTCTTTGTAGTCTCATCACTCCATTCCACTGCTGACCATCATCTTTGACTTCCGGCTGTCCCATTAATCCATTTGTCCTCTGTGAGCTCTAGTGGTCAAGTCCAGACAAACTAGGAATGGGACCATCATCTTTGCAGTGCAACAGGGTTTTCCATTTAAGGTAGTCCTTGCTTGATCTGTCAGGTAGTGTTTGGACATATAGAGAGAGGCAAGTTTTTTGGTAAGTTTTCCAGATAGAATGAAGCATGTGGTGAATAAATTTGAGGTTGTTATCTATTATGACTCTGAATAGTTTAGTTTGGATTATTTTTTCTATTTTTGTGAACAGGGTTTTCCACTTAATCTCTATGATCCCACTTCACATGCTCATCAGCATCCAAGGAGTTATCATGCAATGGACTTTGAAATCCACATCCACTTCTATGCTTCCATAGTATTAGTAATAAAACCAGCCTCACAGAATCATGGTCATTCTCGCATATTTCAGACATATACATAAGCTGGTATCATGTTCCTTATGGAAAGAACCCTATAATGGCATGTTTACAACTTTCTTGGTCACAGAAGATGACCTGCTTCTAACTGGTAGGAGATGCCATAAAATGAGACAAAAATATTAAAGTTGTCACTGTTTTCTCTCTGCATCCTTCCCAATTCTTAACTGTTTACCTTTAATTTACTTCTTAATTTATGAGATAATTGTATTACAAAAATAACTTTCTTTTACTGGGAGACCAAAATCTTAACCGTACAGGTCTCCATACATAACAACTATTTCCATTTATCTTCCTTACTTGGCCTAACCCATGAATCTGCCATTTTTGATTGCACCCAAATCTATATAACTACAGTAACACCTTGCTTCACCACATTTTTACCAACACAGAATATAAATTCTCTCTCTCACATTAATTATCACTAACCAATATGCATTCACTGTTTGTTAAAAATACAAAAAAAAAAAATCCTACTGTGCTAGGTAAGTGTTTTCTTTTTGTTAAATTACACACCTGTATTGATTGCTCTGCTACTCTCTTAACATATTTAGCTCCACATTTCTACTGATACAGAAGTCAAATCTATCTTCTCAAGCAGTACTGTAACTGATGTAATAAGTGGTCATGGCTAAATACAAAGCTCAGATAGCTACTTCAGACTCATTACAAAACAATGGGCAGTGTACATCTTCTATCTTCTGCTCATTTTGTTAAACTTAAAATATTCTCACTTTAAGACAGAATGCTAGAATAGAAACAAAGGCAGTAAAATCCCATTGTGATAAAAACAGGTAATGTTCTTTTCTTTAAAAAAAAACAATTATTAAAACAATCAAACCATATTGGGCAGAATTCTGCCCTACTACCAGTAAATCTAATACTAATTCCATGGTGGTACAGCGGTAGTGTTGTTACCTCAGAGCAAGAGGTTCTCCTGTTCAATTCTTGGCGTGGCTTGGGAGTGCCTTCTGTGTGGAGTCTGTATGCTTTCCTTGTGGTTGGGTAGCGTTCAAAAGATATGTGTGCATAAATGGGCATACCTTCATTGAAGGTTGGGTGTCAAGCTGGCACCTCAGCGTTTTGTAAAAATCTACTGCCAATCATTAGTGGACTGGAGTTCAGTTGTGGTGACCCCTTCCAGGGAAAAAGTCAAACAACCAATAAATCTAATCCTACAACAGCATTTCAGTCCCTTCTAATAGCCATGCCAGAAGCTTATTAAGAAACCTTTTCATTGATTCCATACCTTTTTAACTAATGCATCCACCATTGCCCACTTTAGCAAAGCTTCCTACTCTATGGGTATACCTCAAGAGTCAATACTAAACCATATACTGTTATCCTTGTAAATGAATACTCTACTTTGAGATCTACCAAACTCTTGAACCACTGTGTGAAGATGAGCTTCTTGAACTAAAAGAAGGCAAACACTAATCTGAAGAACAGATATACTCAAAAGATGATCTCAGTGTAAACATTCTTTTGGTTCACAGTGAATATTGCTAAAATGAACTAGATATATGTGACTCCAAATGGACTAATATCACCTCACTTTGCATTTGCAAACACCTAAGACTTAACCATGATCCCCCCATTGCCTTAGACTCCTGTACTGGAACTAGAAACCACAGAGGCAATGATTTCTTATGAAAAACAGTAATTGTTGAGTTCAAAGTCTGAGAACCAAACTTGACAATTTCAGTCCTTATTCACAAGAAACTTGCTTTGGGGTAAAGAAGCCATCTGGAGAGGTGGAGCCATCTCTTCTGTCCATTGGGTAGGGGTGTACTGTATCCCTGTAGTAAGCCTGATGTAATGAGGTTGGACAGGGGTGTACTGTATCCCTGTAGTAATCCTAATGTAATGAGGATGGACAGGGGTGTATTGTATCCCTGTAGTAATCCTGATGTAATGAGGGTGGACAGGGGTGTACCATATCCCTGTATTAAGCCTGATGAAATGAAGTTGGGCAGGTCTCAATCAATCATTGTGCCTTCCTGAATTATGCCCACACAGACTGTTCTCCCAGGGCAGTAAATAGAAAAAACAAACACACAAACAAACAAACAAAGTCCAGAGACATTGAGAAGGGGGGAGTTTTCTCAAGGAAGGGAAAAAGAAAAACACACAAAAAATGATAAATACTAATTTCTGCCCTGTCCTAGTTCAAAAACGCCTAATAAGTGCAACAAATGACCTACTTATATCTCAGAAATTCTAATAGTCGTACCTTATACAATATCCTTTTCTGTCCTGCTACTTCTGAAGATACTGTGCTAGTGCTTACTTACGGTTAGGAATTTCATCCTTCATCCTTTCTGAACTCAGATCTCAACCACTGTCTTTCAGTGTTTACTCTTCTTTTGCCTTACATGTTCAGGGTTTAGAAAATGTTTTAGAGACATGAAAATTTGGGAAACCGTATCTCATTTAGTGACATCTTTTTATGTGAAGGGTCTTTCTCTAAGCTCACTTCTGTGGTGTGAAATTACATGTCTTCACAGATCCATTCCCATATGATCCCTTTTAAAAAATTTGCTCAGTTAAAGTCAGCAATTTACAATGCTTCAGATATACCAAATAAAGTTACTTTTCACCAGTGTTCTATTTTACAGATATACAATTCAACTGCACATTACCAATCAACTTATATTCCAAGACCATTGTCTGCCTGTTAATATATACACTGTGGTGTCATCTCACAGTATCCATTTTGTATGAACGGATGTTTAGGTATTCTGTGTTAGTATAAATTTGTACAAGCATAAAAAAAAATTCGGCTTTCTTTTATACTTAAATTTTGTTTTCTATAAAATACTGTATACATACCACATTGCATCTGCACTATTCTCTCTATATTGACATAACTTAGTATAATATAGTGTTCACAGACCCCTTGTATTGTGTCTTCTTTGTCTGTTTATTGTGGCGCTTTACTAAGCTAAATTGTATGCACACACGAATACTGTGTTTTCTCAATCAAGTACAGTCCATTATTTTATAAATATTGGCACTGCAATTTTATGCACATTGGTACTGCAGTTCTCTGTATGGAAATTTTTACTGTGTTATTGTTAGTATGTTGATGTTATTGCCATTAAATAATTAATCATACTATGCATTCATTTTGTGCCACTGTATCAGGCCTTGGTATAATTTCACATATCTACTTATCACATGCTATCAATAAATTGATGAATGCAGATAATTACTTCCTTCCTTCCTTCCTACCCACATTTTATTTTGTTGACTAGGTTGCCTCATAGGGGTCTGTGGAGAACACAAGAGTTGCATGGGCTGTGAAAACAGATAAAAATAGATATTAGGAAAGCAACAAATGCAATAAAAAGTAGATGCAAAGATGCTTGGGAAAACTACAAATATGAGATTTTACAATCACATAAAATATTTTGCTCTTGGGAGAGTACACACATGTTACTTTGGTTCAATCTCACATATACAAGGTCCCAGTATAAACACCATTTGGACTAATTTGACAAACATTTTTAAATTAAGTTGCATTCACACAGATGTGCAGCTTTAGATACAGTTAAAGACTAGGCAACTCATCTTTCTTGAATATGTGAAGGGAAGAGAAGCACTATATGAAATTATGAAATTCCATGAGACCAAGAGGTAGGGATACTACCCACAACCCTCCTGGACATGGGCAGTCAATACTAAATACAGTCCTGGGAACTGACTTAAGTATCATTGGTACTATATTGGGTTGAAATGGCTAGGCTTGAAATGACCTCTGGGTCGATAGCCTAGTAACTTTTTATTATTCTATGATAACAAGTGCAGGTTACTGTTATTAGTTTAACCATTAAAAGTATTAGAGTCACACAGTGAAAATCTGTGTATTACTAATATGTACCTCCCAGTCACTTAGTAGAATAAATCTGGAGAAAGTCTAAAATAATGGGGGACAAAGGCCCCAAAACAGTGACAGATTTTAAATATTGCTCTTATAAACTTAGAAAGTTGTTAAAATGAACTCATTTGTTTTAGCATGCATTTTCTGAAGGATATAACATCTGAAACTCAAATGTATGACATTGTTTAGTGACATCCCTCAGTGATTTTCCAGAAAATAACAAATTTTAGGAGGAATAGACCAAAAATATGAGGAAAAAATCTGGACATTCTGCAAAAATCTGGACAGATGAGAGGTATGTACTAACAAGAACAGAATAACAGAGAAAATAGAGCTAGGAGTAAATATAGGAAACTATTCCAAAACTGCTTAGTATCATTCAGGAAAGGTTTTGCCATTTGGAAACATAACTGAAAAACGTAAACCTCAACAGTGCCCATGGTATGCCATGAGTGGAGTATAGCATAAACTTAGTGGCACCACACTAGAAGCATCACATTATGCCAGTAATAGGCAATACAATTCAGAAGAATTCTATTTAAATAGTAGAATACTATTACCTATTCCTGGCATAATCCAATGACTATTGTGCCTGCTCTATAGCTACCTAGATTACAGAAAGCCGGGTGTCCCCACACAGGCACCTGCATCTTTGCTTTAGCACCACATGCATGACATGTAAGGTTTTGTTATGCATGCTTCATTATACCTTGAAATACAAGGCTGGCATCTTCTAGGCTGCCTTGCAAAACAGCATTGCAAGCTTGATAATAAAATGAGGTGTGGATCTTCTCTTTGTGTATGTAGGGGCAGCTCAGAACATGTACCAGTACAGCCCACATCAGTGGCCCTTGACAAGCAACCTTCCCACCACTCCTCTGTTGACCAAGACCAGCTGTGGCTGCATACCAGAACATGTCTACAAGCGGAAATGTTCCTAAACCACAGCGAGACTTAGACTGTAATGGGATACTCCATTACTTAAGACTTTTACAATAATGTTCAGCTTCAGTAGATTAAAAAAATCTAAATTACATGGAAAAACAGGTACAATTTTACTTCTGTAATCAAGTAAGGATTGCAGGTACATTACTAACCTATGCAGCTTGAGGCATAGCAGAGCCCTGTTTTGGAAATGATAATGCTTGGGGTATTGTGCTAATCTAATTTCAACTACTTTTGTAAGTCCAAGGCCAGTTTGTCCAAGATTTGTAGGTAGCTGTAGTACAACACAGTGTGTCAGGAGAAGTCAGTTTGTACAGTAAGTTATGTGGGACATGTAACATAGTAAAACAGTGAAATAGCAGATACTGCAGCTTGCATAATCACTGTTACCCTGAAGCCTCATTTTTAAGTAACTCGGTGAACCCATCATAGTTCTGAACAATGGAAATGTCAACTGTTAAAATGTTCAAGGCTTTGGGATAGGTGTGACTTAGTGGTATGTTTCTGGGCCTACTTTTGCTGCTGAGAATACTTGAAGCATTCTCAAAGTGATCTTAGTGTGCTAGGTTGTTGTTTTTAGTTTATCAGATAGGTTAAGTTATGACAAAGTCTTTACTTTTTAAGAAGCCTAGGATTCTTACAGGTGGCTGATGTGTTTAATTATATTGAAAATGCAACTGAAGAACTTCAGGTTTGGACTATGTTCTTACATCAAGCTGCAAAAGATTCTGCACATTTGTTACTGTGACCCAAGGGCAAAGTATAAACTTGTGGAGCACACCAGAAAAAACAAGCATGCCCTGCCAGGTGTGTCTTTTTACTATAGTGGATTACTCCCACAATGACATGGGGTGTTTATAAAATATGATAGGGAGCAGTGCAAGCATTGCATAGTTAAAAGCTATCCTATGATGTATGGATGCTTGACTGTCCAGTGGTATATTGGATAGGGGTATATAGTATATTGTCTTTTGCAACAATGTTCACATATGGCAGCTGTTCTCTAGTAGATAAGGTAGACTATGCTTGTAGTAGCGTATACATGTCTCCTCTTCCTCTGTGTAGAGAATGTTTGTGCCAGATAGTCTTTCCCCACTTCAACTAGCTGTTTCCACAACATCATGACTCCTTCAACTATAGAGTAAAACAAAATAATAACAAAACAGCAGATCTAGTTTGTGCACATATTGTTCACTCTTATGCATGTTCATGTTTGTTATATTAGTTAGTTCTTTGTGACAATGCTGTCCATGGGTCCCCTTGCAGCCTAGCGAATGGCTGGATATGTTTTCCACCCGCTAACTCCTCTTAGTCTGCTGTGATGTTGCTACTGTAATCCTTTCCCTTCTATATATATTCCTACAAGTACTGACTTTGGCCATCAATATGTTGTGCTATGCTTTCATATCCCCCCACCAACTCCCATATGCTGAGCTACTTGGACACAGCTGTAAATACATAATGGGTTTTATTTACATAGTCTATTTCAGAATTGCACTATGGAACTGTACAGGGCATGGAAGGATGAAATAATAGATAATATGTTGTGCTACTCTGCCTAATCCATTTCCCCCTTCAGTATATAGACATATGATTCTGTAGACATTTCAGGACAGTGCTTACATCCTGGAACATGTTCTCTGCTGCAGTGCCCTATTCTGCAATAAAGTGCATAAGAAAAAAATACCATCTGTTTTCAAGATTCACTTACTCGGAGATACTATTTAAAAATTATGAGAAGCAAGGAGTGTAAAACTGTGAAATGTCACTGTAATTTACACTTTTGCCACCTTTGAGATAATACCAATGAAGACACAAAGTCGCTGTTACCTGAAGGTCTACTCCAAAAAACACGAAAAGTAAATAAATGAAGTAAAATACTGGAGTCTGACCACCACAATAAATGGAATAACTTATTTTCGGACAAGCGCTTTCACGTGCATCAAACACGCTTCTTCAGATCCATAACAAATGCATACAAACAAGCTATACATATATATATATATATATATATATATATATATATATATATATATATATATATACTAAGCAGCTCTTTTTAATTAAATAATCAAGCAATCAAATAATCAAACAATCAAGAAGTTTAAAGTAAAAGCGACATTAAAACAAATCATTGTGTTGAACAGCAAGTTTGTATGAAAGCATAAAATAAAGCATCATGAAAAGCATCATAAAAAGCCCATAACTAGGGCTTGTAAACAAAACTGTTAATTTAATATTGACCAGTGTAAGGTGATGTATGTGTGATAATTTAAAAACTGTGTGTAAAACCATGTATCATGGTCACTTATCACAAAGACTACTAAGGCATGTGGAAAAGTATATAAAACACCTGTTCTGACAAGAGGTTCTTTAAAAACACAATGTATCCGATGTAATGGTCAAGTAACATATACACAAATAATATATATCACGCTAGCTCAAAAAATCTGTGAAGCCTGCTGCCTAAAGAATGCAAACGTTGGAATCAGATGTCAATAAACCATAAAATATATGAAAAAGTATATGAAAAAGTTGGGACAGATATTAATATAAATATTGTATAAAAACATGTATCTCTAAAACCTCTTCTAACAGGAGGAACGGTCTTCTCATTCTCAACTAAATGAAGTGCTTGTGCGTATGTAGACTACAAAATACAGCTAAATAAAGTAATATGAGTAAAAATAGTACAAGTTAAGAATATAAGTTAAAAACAGATTCGGAGCACATGATCCACTGCATAATAAATGTTCCGCTAAGTGCAAACCAAAATAAAATAAATATCAAGACAAATAACCACAGACACAAAAAATTAATAAGTATTAATAAATATAAAAGAAACAGCAATGCATGGCCATGTGAGTCAATAAAAATATATGAAAAACATTGCACATAATGTAAAAGATTGTAAAAATGTTAAGACCTAACTAATGTGTACATAATAAAATTCTCGTACTATATAAATATAAATATATGTATATAAAAAATGTACTTGTATGAAACAACTATGAAACTAAGAACCTCAATATGGCAACAATAAATTAATTAAATGCTGATGTAAATGAACAATAATGAATGAATGAAGAAGCAAATAATTAAGTAAACAAATTCATGTATCAATTGGTAAATTGTGATTAATAAATGAAATATGTAAATATGTAAATAATCAGATAAAAATGTGAATACAAGATACAAATGCTCAAATCGCTGAGATATAAATATAAATATACATAAGCAGACTGTGTTTCAAACAACATATTGAAAATGAAAGCACATATGCGTTAGATAAAGGTGAAAATAATAGAAATGAAAATAAGAAATGGAATGCAGATATGTGCATATCCAAAACAGAAAGTAGTGAGATGTTCTATGCATAATGTGAATGAGTGGACCACTAACATTATTCATCAGAATATACTTAACATGTAAAGGCACATTACTACTTTTAAGATGCCTAATGAAAAGTGTATTGTGCATTCAGTATCTTCACAGAGGATCTTCACTTAGCACTGCGTGCTTTCAGTGGAGCCCTCACACTCACGTACTGGTTTAGACCTGGGTCATATTGAGCCTTAAGCTTGAAAATCCAGGAAAGCTCAACTTGCTCTAGATCATTAAAGATGTCTCCCTCCCTGGTACAGGGTGTAACGATCTGTAGCACTCTGAAAACAAAAGAGTGTCCTAAATTGTTCATGATATGTTTGGCCAGGGCGTTTTTAATATCACATTTCTTTATATCATGGACGTGTTCCTGTATCCTTTCTTTCAGAGTCCTGGTTGTCATTCCTACATAAAAGGCTCTGCATGTTTGGCAGCTAGCCAAATATATCAAATTCTTATCATCACAGGTGGCAAAAAAATGTGGTTCGAACTTGAAGGTTAAAGTGGGATGTTCAAATAATTGATCAGTCGTGATCATAATACATACACTGCATTTTGTGCAGGGAAATGTACCTAATCTCTTGTCATTGTGGGCTCTAGATCTCCTGTTCGAATTTGGTGGTTCAATGCACAATAACCTACTTAAATTTTTGCTGTTACGATAAGTAAATGAAGGTGTGGGTCCTACTAGCTCTGCTATCCGTGCATCTGTTAAGAGAATATGCCAATTCTTTAAAAAACATCTCTCACATGTTTTATATCACTGGTATACCTCACGTTGAGTCTAACTATGGAATTTTCAAAAGTTCTCTTAGTATACCTATAATGTTTGTTAGTGTTAACACTTCTGCTTTTCACTGCTCTCTCATATAAAAAATTCTCCTTTATATCATGTACCTTCGCTGGGTCATAACCCCTGTTGATAAAACAGTCTTCCAAGAAATTACCCTGTTTGTGTAGTTCATCATCTGTTTTACACAGTCTTCTAATTCTAATGAACTGACTTTTGACTATGCTGTCAAAAATGAACCTGGGGTGCATGCTATTATACTGGAGTAGTGTGTTCCTCCAACATTCTTTCCTGAAAATAGTTGTTTCGATGGTGTGTCGTAAACCCTTGGAGATGGTTATATCTAAAAAATCTATACTGTGAAATGAGTGGTTGATTGTAAATTTTAAAAAATCTGTAGTGGATTCTAGATATTGAACAAAGGAAAGGAGTTCATCTATACTGCCATGCCAAAACAAAAGTACATCATCTACAAACCTTTTATAAAGGCTGATTTTCTTAAAGCAGTCATGAGTAAAAAGAAAAGTCCTCTCCCAATGTAACATTACTAAATTAGCATAAGTGTTAGCAGGGGGTGCCCATAGCTACCCCCCACTGCTGTAAGTATAACTTGTCTCTGAACATAAAAACATTATTTGTAAGTACTAGCTCCATGATTGCACATAATAAAGTTTCTTCACTTGTATTAAACTTGTGACTACTATTTATAACAAGCCTCAAAGCTTCTAGTCCGAACGTGTTCGGTATAGAAGTGAACAAATTCTTCACATCTAGAGTGACAAAAAAATATTCTTCAGTTGTATCTTTGGTAAAATTGTCCAAACACTTTAAAAGCTCATACATATCTTTCAAAATTGAGCTAGTTTCAGAAACCAAAGGTCTGAGTTTCTTCTCTAAGTATACAGATAGTGTTTCGGTGACCCATCCCTTACCTACCACAATGGGTCTCATGGGAGGTGGAAAAAGGCCCTTGTGTATTTTAGGTAAGCCTTTAATGTAGGGTATTTTGGGCTTCTCTATAAAAAAGTACTGATATAGGTCGTAATCTATCTGTCTACACATTACATACTCATACAACTCTTGATGCACTGTATAAACAACCTTCTCAAATTCTGCATGATTAATTGGTTTGTAAGTGGCAGTTTCATTCAACAATTCTAGCATGCCATTAATATATACATCAGTATCTAGTAGCACTATGGCTCCTCCTTTATCAGCTGATTTTATGATTACATCACCAGCTCGTTTCAAAGAGTAAATGCTGTCCCATTCTTTGGTGTATGTGTTAAAAAACATGGCAGTGTGTTTATAGTCATAATAATATTTATAAAGTTCTCCTTCACAAATCTTTAAAAAGCATTCCGCGACCGGCGGTGGTTCTGGCGTGAACACACTCTTCTTTTTAAAAACAGTGTTCATAGTATTATTAGTGGAATTGTCAGTCCTGTTATTCTTAGTAAAAAAGAATTTCAAGGATACATTGCGTATAAAAAGTCTCAAGTCTGTAAGAACTTCAGATAAATTACTGACCTGAGCAGGAATGTAATTAAGACCATCATTCAATAAATTGTTGTCTGTTTGCGTCAATGTGTATTTGGAGAGATTGACTATTAAGTTGCTCCATCCCTCATACGTCCTCTGCGGTCCTGTTGTTCCCCTGAATACTTCCTCTTCGTTCTCCCTCTGCTGTCGGACCTGCCTCTCATGACATGCTGATTGTGCACTGGGAGCAGTAAAAAACGCTCTATATTGCTTTGGGCTATCTTCAGTTTAGCTCCTAAACTCTGTGTAGTAGAGCGTTGTAAAGCCAACTGATTAGGTGGTGGTGTGTTGTCAGTTTCTTGTGTAGAGGAAATGGCAACTCCTGCTGATGACGTGGAGGTACTATTTACTGAGGCTGATGGATTTAAAGGGGAAATGTCTTGTGTACTTGAAAAAGCATTGCGTGTATGAACATTAGTTGAAGGCACCGAGTCATTGTCTCTGTTATCTCTATATCTTGGCCAAATGAAAACTTGACTATTAGTGAAGTCAAAATAGTCTCTTTGCAACTTACGCAACTTAATCTGTTGTAGTCTCTCCCCATAGGAAGAGGTATGATTGAGTATGATGTCAAGACGTTGTTCAAACATAGCCCCTTTAAATTTTAAGATAATATCATTGTATAAGGTTTCTGCTTTACTATTAAGTTCATTCTCCATCGGAGTGAAATAGTCTATTAGTAGCCTCATATAGTTGTAACTCAACTCTAAATTCATCTGCTGCCACCTCTTTAGTAGGTCCGGGTGCCTATTGCCATAGGTGGGCATGCAGAGGACCCTCATGCCCCTCGGCACGACTTTGAAATGTAGACAAGCTTCTAAGTGCTTTCTCTGCCAGGTAAACCTTTGTAGTTTATAGAGCATATTCTCCAAATCTTTCAATAACACATTAAAATCGTGTACATTTTCATTGTTGGTATTGGTGTTACTTAAACCTGTTGTAGAGAGTTCCATAGATAAAAAAAGGTTGTCTCTCTTATCCATAAGTGTCTCCCATCTCCTCTTCAGGTCTGTTTTCTCTGGTGCGTAGTCCAATTCAACTCTAGTGTTATCCATCGTGTGGAAACAGCGACAAAAATGAAGCAATAAAACCAATGACGACACAAAGTCGCTGTTACCTGAAGGTCTACTCCAAAAAACACGAAAAGTAAATAAATGAAGTAAAACACTGGAGTCTGACCACCACAATAAATGGAATAATTTATTTTCGGACAAGCGCTTTCACGTGCATCAAACACGCTTCTTCAGATCCATAACAAATGCATACAAACAAGCTATACATATATATATATACTAAGCAGCTCTTTTTAATTAAATAATCAAGCAATCAAATAATCAAACAATCAAGCAGTCTAAAGTAAAAGCGACATTAAAACAAATCATTCCTCTTCCTCTGTGTAGAGAATGTTTGTGCCAGATAGTCTTTCCCCACTTCAACTAGCTGTTTCCACAACATCATGTCTCCTTCAACTATAGAGTAAAACAAAATAATAACAAAACAGCAGATCTAGTTTGTGCACATATTGTTCACTCTTATGTATGTTCATGTTTGTTATATTAGTTAGTTCTTTGTGACAATGCTGTCCATGGGTCCCCTTGCAGCCTAGCGAATGGCTGGATATGTTTTCCACCCGCTAACTCCTCTTAGTCTGCTGTGATGTTGCTACTGTAATCCTTTCCCTTCTATATATATTCCTCCAAGTACTAACTTTGGCCATCAATATGTTGTGTTATGCTTTCATATCCCCCCACCAACTCCCATATGCTGAGCTACTTGGACACTGCTGTAAATACATAATAGGTTTTATTTACATAGTCTATTTCAGAATTGCACTATGGAACTGTACAGGGCATGGAAGGATGAAATAATAGATAATATGTTGTGCTACTCTGCCTAATCCATTTCCCCCTTCAGTATATAGACATATGGTTCTGTAGACATTTCAGGACAGTGCTTACATCCTGGAACATGTTCTCTGCTGCAGTGCCCTATTCTGCAATAAAGTGCATAAGAAAAAAATACCATCTGTTTTCAAGATTCACTTACTCGGAGATACTATTTAAAAATTATGAGAAGCAAGGATTGTAAAACTGTGAAATGTCACTGTAATTTACACTTTTGCCACCTTTGAGATAATACCAATGAAGACACAAAGTCGCTGTTACCTGAAGGTCTACTCCAAAAAACACGAAAAGTAAATAAATGAAGTAAAACACTGGAGTCTGACCACCACAATAAATGGAATAACTTATTTTCGGACAAGCGCTTTCACGTGCATCAAACACGCTTCTTCAGATCCATAACAAATGCATACAAACAAGCTATACATATATATATATATATATATATATATATATATATATATATATATACTAAGCAGCTCTTTTTAATTAAATAATCAAGCAATCAAATAATCAAACAATCAAGCAGTTTAAAGTAAAAGCGACATTAAAACAAATCATTGTGTTGAACAGCAAGTTTGTATGAAAGCATAAAATAAAGCATCATGAAAAGCATCATAAAAAGCCCATAACTAGGGCTTGTAAACAAAACTGTTAATTTAATATTGACCAGTGTAAGGTGATGTATGTGTGATAATTTAAAAACTGTGTGTAAAACCATGTATCATGGTCACTTATCACAAAGACTACTAAGGCATGTGGAAAAGTATATAAAACACCTGTTCTGACAAGTGGTTCTTTAAAAACACAATGTATCCGATGTAATGGTCAAGTAACATATACACAAATAATATATATCACGCTAGCTCAAAAAATCTGTGAAGCCTGCTGCCTAAAGAATGCAAACGTTGGAATCAGATGTTAATAAACCATAAAATATATGAAAAAGTATATGAAAAAGTTGGGACAGATGTTAATATAAATATTGTATAAAAACATGTATCTCTAAAACCTCTTCTAACAGGAGGAACGGTCTTCTCATTTTCAACTAAATGAAGTGCTTGTGCGTATGTAGACTGCAAACGCAGCTAAATAAAGTAATATGAGTAAAAATAGTACAAGTTAAGAATATAAGTTAAAAATAGATTCGGAGCACATGATCCACTGCATAATAAATGTTCCACTAAGTGCAAACCAAAATAAAATAAATATCAAGACAAATAACCACAGACACAAAAAATTAATAAGTATTAATAAATATAAAAGAAACAGCAATGCATGGCCATGTGAGTCAATAAAAATATATGAAAAACATTGCACATAATGTAAAAGATTGTAAAAATGTTAAGACCTAACTAATGTGTACATAATAAAATTCTCGTACTATATAAATATAAATATATGTATATAAAAAATGTACTTGTATGAAACAACTATGAAACTAAGAACCTCAATATGGCAACAATAAATTAATTAAATGCTGATGTAAATGAACAATAATGAATGAATGAAGAAGCAAATAATCAATTAAGTAAACAAATTCATGTATCAATTGGTAAATTGTGATTAATAAATGAAATATGTAAATATGTAAATAATCAGATAAAAATGTGAATACAAGATACAAATGCTCAAATCACTGAGATATAAATATAAATATACATAAGCAGACTGTGTTTCAAACATCATATTGAAAATGAAAGCACATATGCGTTAGATAAAGGTGAAAATAATAGAAATGAAAATAAGAAATGGAATGCAGATATGTGCATATCCAAAACAGAAAGTAGTGAGATGTTCTATGCATAATGTGAATGAGTGGACCACTAACATTATTCATCAGAATATACTTAACATGTAAAGGCACATTACTACTTTTAAGATGCCTAATGAAAAGTGTATTGTGCATTCAGTATCTTCACAGAGGATCTTCACTTAGCACTGCGTGCTTTCAGTGGAGCCCTCACACTCATGTACTGGTTTAGACCTGGGTCATATTGAGCCTTAAGCTTGAAAATCCAGGAAAGCTCAACTTGCTCTAGATCATTAAAGATGTCTCCCTCCCTGGTACAGGGTGTAACGATCTGTAGCACTCTGAAAACAAAAGAGTGTCCTAAATTGTTCATGATATGTTTGGCCAGGGCGTTTTTAATATCACATTTCTTTATATCATGGACGTGTTCCTGTATCCTTTCTTTCAGAGTCCTGGTTGTCATTCCTACATAAAAGGCTCTGCATGTTTGGCAGCTAGCCAAATATATCAAATTCTTATCATCACAGGTGGCAAAAAAATGTGGTTCGAACTTGAAGGTTAAAGTGGGATGTTCAAATAATTGATCAGTCGTGATCATAATACATACACTGCATTTTGTGCAGGGAAATGTACCTAATCTCTTGTCATTGTGGGCTCTAGATCTCCTGTTCGAATTTGGTGGTTCAATGCACAATAACCTACTTAAATTTTTGCTGTTACGATAAGTAAATGAAGGTGTGGGTCCTACTAGCTCTGCTATCCGTGCATCTGTTAAGAGTATATGCCAATTCTTTAAAAACCATCTCTCACATGTTTTATATCACTGGTATACCTCACGTTGAGTCTAACTATGGAATTTTCAAAAGTTCTCTTAGTATACCTATAATGTTTGTTAGTGTTAACACTTCTGCTTTTCACTGCTCTCTCATATAAAAAATTCTCCTTTATATCATGTACCTTCGCTGGGTCATAACCCCTGTTGATAAAACAGTCTTCCAAGAAATTACCCTGTTTGTGTAGTTCATCATCTGTTTTACACAGTCTTCTAATTCTAATGAACTGACTTTTGACTATGCTGTCAAAAATGAACCTGGGGTGCATGCTATTATACTGGAGTAGTGTGTTCCTCCAACATTCTTTCCTGAAAATAGTTGTTTCGATGGTGTGTCGTAAACCCTTGGAGATGGTTATATCTAAAAAATCTATACTGTGAAATGAGTGGTTGATTGTAAATTTTAAAAAATCTGTAGTGGATTCTAGATATTGAACAAAGGAAAGGAGTTCATCTATACTGCCATGCCAAAACAAAAGTACATCATCTACAAACCTTTTATAAAGGCTGATTTTCTTAAAGCAGTCATGAGTAAAAAGAAAAGTCCTCTCCCAATGTAACATTACTAAATTAGCATAAGTGTTAGCGCAGGGGGTGCCCATAGCTACCCCCCACTGCTGTAAGTATAACTTGTCTCTGAACATAAAAACATTATTTGTAAGTACTAGCTCCATGATTGCACATAATAAAGTTTCTTCACTTGTATTAAACTTGTGACTACTATTTATAACAAGCCTCAAAGCTTCTAGTCCGAACGTGTTCGGTATAGAAGTGAACAAATTCTTCACATCTAGAGTGACAAAAAAATATTCTTCAGTTGTATCTTTGGTAAAATTGTCCAAACACTTTAAAAGCTCATACATATCTTTCAAAATTGAGCTAGTTTCAGAAACCAAAGGTCTGAGTTTCTTCTCTAAGTATACAGATAGTGTTTCGTGACCCATCCCTTACCTACCACAATGGGTCTCATGGGAGGTGGAAAAAGGCCCTTGTGTATTTTAGGTAAGCCTTTAATGTAGGGTATTTTGGGCTTCTCTATAAAAAAGTACTGATATAGGTCGTAATCTATCTGTCTACACATTACATACTCATACAACTCTTGATGCACTGTATAAACAACCTTCTCAAATTCTGCATGATTAATTGGTTTGTAAGTGGCAGTTTCATTCAACAATTCTAGCATGCCATTAATATATACATCAGTATCTAGTAGCACTATGGCTCCTCCTTTATCAGCTGATTTTATAATTACATCACCAGCTCGTTTCAAAGAGTAAATGCTGTCCCATTCTTTGGTGTATGTGTTAAAAAACATCGCAGTGTGTTTATAGTCATAATAATATTTATAAAGTTCTCCTTCACAAATCTTTAAAAAGCATTCCGCGACCGGCGGTGGTTCTGGCGTGAACACACTCTTCTTTTTAAAAACAGTGTTCATAGTATTATTAGTGGAATTGTCAGTCCTGTTATTCTTAGTAAAAAAGAATTTCAAGGATACATTGCATATAAAAAGTCTCAAGTCTGTAAGAACTTCAGATAAATTACTGACCTGAGCAGGAATGTAATTAAGACCATCATTCAATAAATTGTTGTCTGTTTGCGTCAATGTGTATTTGGAGAGATTGACTATTAAGTTGCTCCATCCCTCATACGTCCTCTGCGGTCCTGTTGTTCCCCTGAATACTTCCTCTTCGTTCTCCCTCTGCTGTCGGACCTGCCTCTCATGACATGCTGATTGTGCACTGGGAGCAGTAAAAAACGCTCTATATTGCTTTGGGCTATCTTCAGTTTAGCTCCTAAACTCTGTGTAGTAGAGCGTTGTAAAGCCAACTGATTAGGTGGTGGTGTGTTGTCAGTTTCTTGTGTAGAGGAAATGGCAACTCCTGCTGATGACGTGGAGGTACTATTTACTGAGGCTGATGGATTTAAAGGGAAATGTCTTGTGTACTTGAAAAAGCATTGCGTGTATGAACATTAGTTGAAGGCACCGAGTCATTGTCTCTGTTATCTCTATATCTTGGCCAAATGAAAACTTGACTATTAGTGAAGTCAAAATAGTCTCTTTGCAACTTACGCAACTTAATCTGTTGTAGTCTCTCCCCATAGGAAGAGGTATGATTGAGTATGATGTCAAGACGTTGTTCAAACATAGCCCCTTTAAATTTTAAGATAATATCATTGTATAAGGTTTCTGCTTTACTATTAAGTTCATTCTCCATCGGAGTGAAATAGTCTATTAGTAGCCTCATATAGTTGTAACTCAACTCTAAATTCATCTGCTGCCACCTCTTTAGTAGGTCCGGGTGCCTATTGCCATAGGTGGGCATGCAGAGGACCCTCATGCCCTTCGGCACGACTTTGAAATGTAGACAAGCTTCTAAGTGCTTTCTCTGCCAGGTAAACCTTTGTAGTTTATAGAGCATATTCTCCAAATCTTTCAATAACACATTAAAATCATGTACATTTTCATTGTTGGTATTGGTGTTACTTAAACCTGTTGTAGAGAGTTCCATAGATAAAAAAAGGTTGTCTCTCTTATCCATAAGTGTCTCCCATCTCCTCTTCAGGTCTGTTTTCTCTGGTGCATAGTCCAATTCAACTCTAGTGTTATCCATCGTGTGGAAACAGCGACAAAAATGAAGCAATAAAACCAATGACGACACAAAGTCGCTGTTACCTGAAGGTCTACTCCAAAAAACACGAAAAGTAAATAAATGAAGTAAAACACTGGAGTCTGACCACCACAATAAATGGAATAATTTATTTTCGGACAAGCGCTTTCACGTGCATCAAACACGCTTCTTCAGATCCATAACAAATGCATACAAACAAGCTATACATATATATATACTAAGCAGCTCTTTTTAATTAAATAATCAAGCAATCAAATAATCAAACAATCAAGCAGTCTAAAGTAAAAGCGACATTAAAACAAATCATTCCTCTTCCTCTGTGTAGAGAATGTTTGTGCCAGATAGTCTTTCCCCACTTCAACTAGCTGTTTCCACAACATCATGTCTCCTTCAACTATAGAGTAAAACAAAATAATAACAAAACAGCAGATCTAGTTTGTGCACATATTGTTCACTCTTATGTATGTTCATGTTTGTTATATTAGTTAGTTCTTTGTGACAATGCTGTCCATGGGTCCCCTTGCAGCCTAGCGAATGGCTGGATATGTTTTCCACCCGCTAAATCCTCTTAGTCTGCTGTGATGTTGCTACTGTAATCCTTTCCCTTCTATATATATTCCTCCAAGTACTAACTTTGGCCATCAATATGTTGTGCTATGCTTTCATATCCCCCCACCAACTCCCATATGCTGAGCTACTTGGACACTGCTGTAAATACATAATGGGTTTTATTTACATAGTCTATTTCAGAATTGCACTATGGAACTGTACAGGGCATGGAAGGATGAAATAATAGATAATATGTTGTGCTACTCTGCCTAATCCATTTCCCCCTTCAGTATATAGACATATGGTTCTGTAGACATTTCAGGACAGTGCTTACATCCTGGAACATGTTCTCTGCTGCAGTGCCCTATTCTGCAATAAAGTGCATAAGAAAAAAATACCATCTGTTTTCAAGATTCACTTACTCGGAGATACTATTTAAAAATTATGAGAAGCAAGGATTGTAAAACTGTGAAATGTCACTGTAATTTACACTTTTGCCACCTTTGAGATAATACCAATGAAGACACAAAGTCGCTGTTACCTGAAGGTCTACTCCAAAAAACACAAAAAGTAAATAAATGAAGTAAAACACTGGAGTCTGACCACCACAATAAATGGAATAACTTATTTTCGGACAAGCGCTTTCACGCATCAAACACGCTTCTTCAGATCCATAACAAATGCATACAAACAAGCTATACATATATATATATATATATATATATATATATATATATATATATATATATATATACTAAGCAGCTCTTTTTAATTAAATAATCAAGCAATCAAATAATCAAACAATCAAGCAGTTTAAAGTAAAAGCGACATTAAAACAAATCATTGTGTTGAACAGCAAGTTTGTATGAAAGCATAAAATAAAGCATCATGAAAAGCATCATAAAAAGCCCATAACTAGGGCTTGTAAACAAAACTGTTAATTTAATATTGACCAGTGTAAGGTGATGTATGTGTGATAATTTAAAAACTGTGTGTAAAACCATGTATCATGGTCACTTATCACAAAGACTACTAAGGCATGTGGAAAAGTATATAAAACACCTGTTCTGACAAGTGGTTCTTTAAAAACACAATGCATCCGATGTAATGGTCAAGTAACATATACACAAATAATATATATCACGCTAGCTCAAAAAATCTGTGAAGCCTGCTGCCTAAAGAATGCAAACGTTGGAATCAGATGTTAATAAACCATAAAATATATGAAAAAGTATATGAAAAAGTTGGGACAGATATTAATATAAATATTGTATAAAAACATGTATCTCTAAAACCTCTTCTAACAGGAGGAACGGTCTTCTCATTTTCAACTAAATGAAGTGCTTGTGCGTATGTAGACTGCAAAATACAGCTAAATAAAGTAATATGAGTAAAAATAGTACAAGTTAAGAATATAAGTTAAAAATAGATTCGGAGCACATGATCCACTGCATAATAAATGTTCCACTAAGTGCAAACCAAAATAAAATAAATATCAAGACAAATAACCACAGACACAAAAAATTAATAAGTATTAATAAATATAAAAGAAACAGCAATGCATGGCCATGTGAGTCAATAAAAATATATGAAAAACATTGCACATAATGTAAAAGATTGTAAAAATGTTAAGACCTAACTAATGTGTACATAATAAAATTCTCGTACTATATAAATATAAATATATGTATATAAAAAATGTACTTGTATGAAACAACTATGAAACTAAGAACCTCAATATGGCAACAATAAATTAATTAAATGCTGATGTAAATGAACAATAATGAATGAATGAAGAAGCAAATAATCAATTAAGTAAACAAATTCATGTATCAGTTGGTAAATTGTGATTAATAAATGAAATATGTAAATATGTAAATAATCAGATAAAAATGTGAATACAAGATACAAATGCTCAAATCGCTGAGATATAAATATAAATATACATAAGCAGACTGTGTTTCAAACATCATATTGAAAATGAAAGCACATATGCGTTAGATAAAGGTGAAAATAATAGAAATGAAAATAAGAAATGGAATGCAGATATGTGCATATCCAAAACAGAAAGCAGTGAGATGTTCTATGCATAATGTGAATGAGTGGACCACTAACATTATTCATCAGAATATACTTAACATGTAAAGGCACATTACTACTTTTAAGATGCCTAATGAAAAGTGTATTGTGCATTCAGTATCTTCACAGAGGATCTTCACTTAGCACTGCGTGCTTTCAGTGGAGCCCTCACACTCACGTACTGGTTTAGACCTGGGTCATATTGAGCCTTAAGCTTGAAAATCCAGGAAAGCTCAACTTGCTCTAGATCATTAAAGATGTCTCCCTCCCTGGTACAGAGTGTAACAATCTGTAGCGCTCTGAAAACAAAAGAGTGTCCTAAATTGTTCATGATATGTTTGGCCAGGGCGTTTTTAATATCACATTTCTTTATATCATGGACGTGTTCCTGTATCCTTTCTTTCAGAGTCCTGGTTGTCATTCCTACGTAAAAGGCTCTGCATGTTTGGCAGCTAGCCAAATATATCAAATTCTTATCATCACAGGTGGCAAAAAAATGTGGTTCGAACTTGAAGGTTAAAGTGGGATGTTCAAATAATTGATCAGTCGTGATCATAATACATACACTGCATTTTGTGCAGGGAAATGTACCTAATCTCTTGTCATTGTGGGCTCTAGATCTCCTGTTCGAATTTGGTGGTTCAATGCACAATATCCTACTTAAATTTTTGCTGTTACAATAAGTAAATGAAGGTGTGGGTCCAACTAGCTCTGCTATCCGTGCATCTGTTAAGAGAATATGCCAATTCTTGAAAAAAACATCTCTCACATGTTTTATATCACTGGTATACCTCAAGTTGAGTCTAACTATGGAATTGTCAAAAGTTCTCTCAGTATACCTATAATGTTTGTTAGTGTTAACACTTCTGCTTTTCACTGCTCTCTCATATAAAAAATTCTCCTTTATATCATGTACCTTCGCTGGGTCATAACCCCTGTTGATAAAACAGTCTTCCAAGAAATTACCCTGTTTGTGTAGTTCATCGTCTGTTTTACACAGTCTTCTAATTCTAATGAACTGACTTTTGACTATGCTGTCAAAAATGAACCTGGGGTGCATGCTATTATACTGGAGTAGTGTGTTCCTCCAACATTCTTTCCTGAAAATAGTTGTTTCGATGGTGTGTCGTAAACCCTTGGAGATGGTTATATCTAAAAAATCTATACTGTGAAATGAGTGGTTGATTGTAAATTTTAAAAAATCTGTAGTGGATTCTAGATATTGAACAAAGGAAAGGACTTCATCTATACTGCCATGCCAAAACAAAAGTACATCATCTACAAAAATTTTATAAAGGCTGATTTTCTTAAAGCAGTCATGAGTAAAAAGAAAAGTCCTCTCCCAATGTAACATCACTAAATTAGCATAAGTGTTAGCGCAGGGGGTGCCCAAAGCTACCCCCCACTGCTGTAAGTATAACTTGTCTCTGAACATAAAAACATTATTTGTAAGTACTAGCTCCATGATTGCACATAATAAAGTTTCTTCACTTGTATTAAACTTGCGACTACTATTTATAACAAGCCTCAAAGCTTCTAGTCCGAACGTGTTCGGTATAGAAGTGAACAAATTCTTCACATCTAGAGTGACAAAAAAATATTCTTCAGTTGTATCTTTGGTAAAATTGTCCAAACACTCTAAAAGCTCATACGTATCTTTCAAAATTGAGCTAGTTTCAGAAACCAAAGGTCTGAGTTTCTTCTCTAAGTATACAGATAGTGTTTCGGTGACACCATCCCTTACCTACCACAATGGGTCTCATGGAAGGTGGAAAAAGGCCCTTGTGTATTTTAGGTAAGCCTTTAATGTAGGGTATTTTGGGCTTCTCTATAAAAAAGTACTGATATAGGTCGTAATCTATCTGTCTACACATTACATACTCATACAACTCTTGATGCACTGTATAAACAACCTTCTCAAATTCTGCATGATTAATTGGTTTGTAAGTGGCAGTTTCATTCAACAATTCTAGCATGCCATTAATATATACATCAGTATCTAGTAGCACTACGGCTCCTCCTTTATCAGTTGATTTTACGATTACATCACCAGCTCATTTCAAAGAGTAAATGCTGTCCCATTCTTTGGTGTATGTGTTAAAAAACATTGCAGTGTGTTTATAGTCATAATAATATTTATAAAGTTCTCCTTCACAAATCTTTAAAAAGCATTCGCAAAGGGCGGTGGTGCTGGCGTGAACACACTCTTCTTTTTAAAAACAGTGTTCATAGTATTATTAGTGGAATTGTCAGTCCTGTTATTCTTAGTAAAAAACAATTTCAAGGATAAATTGCGTATAAAAAGTCTCAAGTCTGTAAGAACTTCAGATAAATTACTGACCTGAGCAGGAATGTAATTAAGACCATGATTCAATAAATTGTTGTCTGTTTGCGTCAATGTGTATTTGGAGAGATTGACTATTAAGTTGCTCTATCCCTCATACATCCTCTGCGGTCCTGTTGTTCCCCTGAATACTTCCTCTTCGTTCTCCCTTTGCTGTCGGACCTGCCTCTCATGACATGCTGATTGTGCACTGGGAGCGGTAAAAAACGCTCTATATTGCTTTGGGCTATCTTCGGTTTAGCTCCTAAACTCTGTGTAGTGGAGCGTTGTAAAGCCAACTGATTAGGTGGTGGCGTGTTGTCGGTTTCTTGTGTAGAGGAAATGGCAACTTCTGCTGATGACGTGGAGGTACTATTTACTGAGGCTGATGGATTTAAAGGGGAAATGTCTTGAGTACTTGAAAAAGCATTGCGTGTATGAACATTAGTTGGAGGCACCGAGTCATTGTCTCTGTTATCTCTATATCTTGGCCAAACGAAAACTTGACTATTAGTGAAGTCAAAATAGTCTCTTTGCAACTTACGCAACTTAATCTGTTGTAGTCTCTCCCCATAGGAAGAGGTATGATTAAGTATGATGTCAAGACGTTGTTCAAACATAGCCCCTTTAAATTTTAAGATAATGTCATTGTATAAGGTTTCTGCTTTACTATTAAGTTCATTCTCCATCGGAGTGAAATAGTCTATTAGTAGCCTCATATAGTTGTAACTCAACTCTAAATTCATCTGTTGCCACCTCTTTAGTAGGTCCGGGTGGCTATTGCCATAGGTGGGCATGCAGAGGACCCTCATGCCCCTCGGCACGACTTTGAAATGTAGACAAGCTTCTAAGTGCTTTCTCTGCCAGGTAAACCTTTGTAGTTTATAGAGCATATTCTCCAAATCTTTCAATAACACATTAAAATCATGTACATTTTCATTGTTGGTATTGGTGTTACTTAAACCTGTTTGTAGAGAGTTCCATAGATAAAAAAGGGTTGTCTCTCTTATCCATAAGTGTCTCCCATCTCCTCTTCAGGTCTGTTTTCTCTGGTGTGTAGTCCAATTCAACTGTAGTGTTATCCATCGTGTGGAAACAGCGACAAAAATGAAGCAATAAAACCAATGAAGACACAAAGTCGCTGTTACCTGAAGGTCTACTCCAAAAAAACACGAAAAGTAAATAAATGAAGTAAAACACTGGAGTCTGACCACCACAATAAATGGAATAATTTATTTTCGGACAAGCGCTTTCACGTGCATCAAACACGCTTCTTCAGATCCATAACAAATGCATACAAACAAGCTATACATATATATATACTAAGCAGCTCTTTTTAATTACATAATCAAGCAATCAAATAATCAAACAATCAAGCAGTTTAAAGTAAAAGCGACATTAAAACAAATCATTCCTCTTCCTCTGTGTAGAGAATGTTTGTGCCAGATAGTCTTTCCCCACTTTAACTAGTTTCTGTTTCCACAAATACTCACTCTCCTAACTATAGAAAAAAAAATAACAAAAAAAAGAACAGATTTGTGCACATATTGTTGTATTGTATGTTATGTTGTGTTCATGTGTTATATTAGTTGGTTGTGACAATGCTGTCTTATGCCCTGCAGCCAGCCAGCCCCTGGATATATTTTCCATGTTTAAGCCTCTTCCACTCGCTGTACTCCTCCTAGTCTGTAATCCTTCCTCTCTACTTCCCTATATATCCCTTCCTGGCCATTCTCCAAGTACTGACTTTGGCCATATCCCCCACCAACTATGCACCAACTCCCCCCCTCACCTGCTGACTTACACTGCTAATGCTATTCATAACAGTCTATTTTTGAATTGTACTATGGACTGTGGTTGCACATGGAAGAATGAAATAATAAATAAAGAAAAATGTAATAATAATAAACATGTGCCTGTGCCTATAATCCATTCCCATATAGTATATAGACATATGGTTCTGACATTTCTTACATCCTGGAACATGTTCTCTGCTGCAGTGCCCTATTCTGCAATAAAGTGCATAAGAAAAAAATACCATCTGTTTTCAAGATTCACTTACTCGGAGATACTATTTAAAAATTATGAGAAGCAAGGAGTGTAAAACTGTGAAATGTCACTGTAATTTACACTTTTGCCACCTTTGAGATAATGCTGGCAAATGTATTAGTGAACCATACAGCAATCTGAGTGATAGTTTAATTTACCTACTGATAACCTTTGCTTTCTGTGTGTGTTAGTGTAAACAAAAAATTCTCCTGTATGTTTCTGAATGATTTGAAAACCATGAGAGAAATTCTGCTATGTTTACACAGTGTAATGACCTTTTATTCCAACCTTTTTATTATGCAGTAATTTAAGACATGTACCTTTGTGTAAATTACAGGAAATTTGTACCATCTATATACTATATTTGGCACTGACCTGCCTACGCACCTTTGTACTCTAGAAAATTCACACAGACAGCTGTTTCATTACCCTGATAGTCCACTGAGGTTCCCTCTAGAAACAGCAGTAAAGAAAGGTTATGCACTTAATTCATGCAGCTTCTGAAACCACCTGTTCCTGGATTATAGCAGGCATGAAATGCAAATATAGAGCTGGTCCCAGTAGCATAATAAGCTGTCAATCATGGCAGTTTAAAGCACGTAGAAAACATATCAGCACATAAAAGATGAGCAGAGATAAGTTGTCATTATTTTCTATTCATTCTGGTGTGAAGCATATCATTTTCTGGGTTGAATTTGCTATTCAGCATTTTGCATTTAATACTAGTTACACAATTCACAGATGTTGACAGAAAGCAGGTTTGCAGCATATCATAACATTTTACTTGGCTCCATTTACTTTGCATCTCACTTGTTCAAACACAATGAGTAGTAAGAGGCTGCAGTGCAGTGCAAAATGTTCTCTTGGGTAACGGAGATTAAATAAAGTCAGTGCAAACAGAGAAGAAAAGAAAGGAATCTCTACCTCTGATCAGCTGAGTTATAAGGACAACCAAATATGGCTGGTCATGAGCTGCAGGTGAAGACTTTATGGAAAATCCGCAGAAACGGTTAGACTTGCATTTCAAGAAGCCAGTGTAGGTATGCAAATTCATTTACCCAAGTCTAAAATGCTGATGCTTTACTACCTTTATCTTGATAAGGGATAGAACAAAAATTTAAACACAAACATGAAAATAATTTTGTAGAATATTACATAGCAAGAATTTCAGGTCATAGCTGTCACAGCAATGAGATATAATGGCAGAATGATTCTTGATGACAATTTAACTGAAGATTAAATAATACTAATATCGCATGCTCTGTCTCATTGTACATTCGTGACATTATTGAGCTTTACCACTTCAACTAGAGAATGCATATGCAGATAGAGATGACAATTAAAACATCACCATACTATTACTGTAGAAAAAGAGTCCATCAGAGAGAGAATATCTGATAAGTATAGACCTGTTGTCTAGACTAGTAATGATTTTGAAAGTTTTTGTTTCTTGATTTTAGAACAATCGACTCCAACCCTATGCCATAATGGGAAATTTGACATCAGCAGACAAAGTGCACAAATGAAAATCATTGAAAAATACACATCAAAACTATAGGTAAAATTATAGAAGACATTCTCATTTGCATGGGATGTCACATTGTATCATTCATGCAGGGGACTCCACACCCCCTTACTTACATATGTAGACAAACTCCAAGATCACTCAATTCTCAGTGAAAAAGAGAAATCAGGTGGTATAGATTAAATAGGAATCATACAACATGGCCTTGTATTAAGGCTGCTAAATATATAAAAGTATGTGACATCTCAGAGACTTTGTTTTTTGATGTGTTCTGTTATTCAGTTACATTTTGCTGAGTTATAAATGCTCACATCACCAATACCAATGATTGGGTTAAAATGGAAATCCAGATCTCTGTGGGCTGACTGAAGAAGTAGTTAGTGGCTAGAGAATAATTTTTGTTCCACAGGTGAATACCCAAGGAATTCTTCCTACTTGTATTATCTCCTTTTCACAGTCAGGGTAACCATGGGTCATGCCATGTAACTCTACAGGAATCTCTCAGACATTATATCATGTAGCATGCATACAAAATGTGGCTGTGCTGCATGCAAGCCACTGGGAAAACAAGTTCTACTACGTGCCCCCCCCCCCCAAATGAGTGCTGAAAGTCATAGACACCTATGTACCTTCTTGTCTGGCATATAGTAGAGCACATTAAGGCTGTGAGCTGTTAATCAGCTTTTTCCAGTTGTCCAGAGTTTGATTTGCTCTAACTCCATTTACCTACCATGTGACTGAAAAAAAATCACTTACCCAAACAGCTCTCTGGCAAATTGGGCTAGGCACCCTCATGGACTCCTGATTACATAGCTAGTGACTACTATGAACTCAAACCTTGTAACTGAGTTGCGTAGACAACTAGTTGTAACATGGAGTTAGGAGGTGGAGGAATATGCACTGCAGAGACTGATGGAACACCCAGACTTTGGAGGCAAAAGAAAAGAAATAGGTGCAAAATAGGAGAATCCTTATCTATTATTTCAGACTGCTTACGTTCCTGGGTCTTCACCACCTTATGATACTTATATGTACATTACTTATACCACTTCTACTTTCTATGAGCATGGCATGTCTTTCTTTGCACAGTTGTTTTATGATCAAGATTCACAGCCACGTGCTATGCTACTGTTTGATAAGCTTGCTGCACAAAGCACTGGAGAGTGAATTATAGATTTGGTAGGTGAGCAGAGCACCTGCATTGTTGAGTAAAGAACCACATATTAAAGCAGAGCTGCAGTAATAACAGCAAGAGCTCCACTATGGTATCATACAGCAGGAGAAGAACTGCAACAGCATGTTTTTATGATGTGAATGACATCAGGGATAAGGCCTGCCAGTGTACCTGGAAAGTACATCCTACCTTGCACATTGTAGTAGCACACAGCTGCAGCCATTGGCAGTCAGCCATTAGAAAAGAAGCATAGGTCAGCACAGTTGCCTGTTAAAAGACCACTGTGGGTGGGCATAGAAAAGAAACAACCCTCTTCATTATATAAATGGGGAGGGAATGAATAAAAAGGAAATTAGAAAAGGTGAGAACAGCAAGTACAAGTAAACATGAAAGGTAAACACAAGGCATGAATGCCTAAAGAAAAGTATTTTTAATTGTTTCGGAGATAGTGTCCCTTACTTCATTTTCTAAATAACAGGATAGACAAGAAAAGTACAGAGGGATGGCAGTAGGTGGAATAGTGGGGGTGGTCTATTACTAGGGGCAGCCAGATAAACATAGAATAGAGACGCAGACAAAAAGACAGAGTAGTATATAGACAAAAGGTTGAGAGGATATTGGATGAACACATACATACTTATGAACATGAATGCAGGGGGTGGAAAATGGTCACAGGGAAGACAAGAATGAAGAAGGAATAGGAAAAGACACATAAAGGGTGGAATGCATCAGGGCAGCATAGGGTTTACTCCTGGCATGGTTGATGGCCAGTACAGAAGTTAACAAATCCAGACATAACTCATCTCATTGGGATGAAATTATGGGACAGTTGCTTCTCCATTTGCATGATGGACAGGACCTGCTGATAAAGTCATACTTGGAGGTAATGCATTGCTGCCAGAGTACCTTGACAGACACCATTCTCTGCATATCTCATGTGAATGTCACTAGTAACTCCTTCAGCCTACCTTCTGGATAAGAGCTATCATCCTTCCCCTGAGTCCAGACAGTGGGCACCAATGACCCCTCAAGATCAACTACAGTAGATGGACCATCATCTCTTTCAGAGAGGCAGACTTTTTAGGCATTGGTGTCCCAGCACAAGATACAGTGAACATGGCCTCTCCTCCTCTTTCAGAATTGGACCTGCAGAAGGATGACACAATGGGAAAAAATAATCACACAACACACACACACACACACACACACACACACACACACACACACACACACACACACACACACACACACACACACACACACACACACACAGTTCCAGTTATAAAGTGTGTTTCCATAACACACATACATACCCTGATGCCTTTGGAGATGCTATCGCTTTCTTAGACCCCCAGCCTATATCATTAAGCATACTTCTACAGTTGTGTACATATTAACACACAAAGTATCGTCCTCAGTCCCATTTTGTTTTCCACATTTTCTATATGGATTTGGGGTGTTGCATCAACTGTTGTAATCTCCCCTATTTCATGCCACTCTCCTACCTTCTTCAGCAGATACACCTGGCTTTGGTAGGTCTTCTGTCACAGAATCCATTCATCTCTTTGCTTGACACCCTTATTTCCTTTGCCTTGTGCCTGCCAGTCCTTAATCCTCCTCACTAGACTGTCTTTTGCTTTCCAGCACATGTGCTCTGAGCATCAGTATCTGTTCTCTTCGGCCTTATCTGCAATTGGAGCTACTTAGACTTCTGCTCTGATATTCTCATTTCTTTGTCTGTCCCACAGTGTGCATCCCATCATGAGTCTCAGGCACTTGATCTCCATCACCTCTAGCTTCCTCATCTACTCTGCCTTCACTGCCCAGCTTCCTGTACCATACAGTAATTGTGGTCACATTGTGGTTTTGTACATTTTGCGTTTCAGTTTCTGTCATTTTTCTGTCACACTCTACTCCTGACTCTCTGTGCCAGCTTATTGCAGCCTCTTTTAGTGTAGGTTTGACCTCCTGATTCAAACTTATTCTCTCTGCAAACACTCCTCTCAGATAACTCTTAACCTGTTCCAATATTTTCCCTTCTATCTCAGTTTTCAGCTTTTCCTGAGTCTCCTATTTGTTGTCAGTACAATGGTCCTATATGTACTCAGTTTCATCCTATGTGTCTTCAATTTTGAATTCATTTCCTCTATCATTTGCTGAAGTTCTTCTCCAGAGTCTGCTTGTAGTGCCACATTGTAGGCACACAGCCACTTTTTTGATTTGTCCCCTCTGATGTCTTTGCTAATGTAGTCCATCACCAGTATGAGCAGCATTAGGGACAGAGCCAAACCCTGATGTGCAACCATTCTTAGTGGGATTGCCTCTGTGAGTCCAAACATTGTTTTTACTTGTGTAATTGGGTTCTTGTACATAGTCTGGACTAGTTCTATTACTATTTCTGGGACTTCCAACCATAACATGACTATGCTTTCTCCATGTCTAAGAATGCCCAGTTGGACTACTTCTCATCTCTATCTTCTTCTCAGACATCAGTTCAGTACTGCTGCATCCTGATCTGAATATTAACTCCTCATCTTTCATCTTACTTTCTACCACATTATGTATTCATTTGTCATCACCCTTTCCATAGCTTTACTGCAATGTGACAGGAGTTTGATACCTCTATGTTGCCCATAGTTTGGGATATCCCTTTGTTCTTACCCACTGGCACTAAAATGCTTATTCACTAGTTATTTGCTATATGATTTTCTCTCAATATTTGCTATGAGTAACCTTTGGAGCCATTTCTCTCCTAATACACTCAACATCTTGATCATATCTGCTGTGACCTCATTACAGCCTGTTGCTTTCTCTGACTTCACCTTCCTTAGTGCTCTTTTTTTTTTACTTCTTCAAGGTTGGGCTCCACTTCTTCTTTATCTACAGCTGTAGAAAAATGAACCGTTCAAAGTACCATGAACACAATAAAGCCACCCGGACCACTGTAGCTCGAGCAGAAACAGAGCAAGAACACTACGCTCCACAAAACAGTAGAAATCCAGTAATCCAGTAATCCACAACTCGGTCTGTGGTTCATGTGGCTGTAATAAACCTGTGTTTACTCTGACCGAGTTGTGGATTACTGGATTACTGGATTTCTACTGTTTTGTGGAGCGTAGTGTTCTTGCTCTGTTTCTGCTCGAGCTACAGTGGTCCGGGTGGCTTTATTGTGTTTATCTACATCTGTGTTGGGGATGTACTGCTTCTGTATGGTTTACTTCATTCAGAAGCAGCTAGACGTACTCTTTCCATTTGCCTTTGATGTTTTAGGGCCTTCTCTGACCACTAGTCTAGAATGATCTCTAGTTCTTTATACCCGTAGTCCCATGCATGTGGACTCAGGTAGTCCTTGTATCTTGTTCTGTCTGTCCGGATATGTGCATTAATGTCATCCATTATCAACAGCAACTCTTATCTAGTAGTCCCTGAAACTGCTGCCTAACTGAACTTGTTTACTCTCTGTCATAATCCTGCTTAAGGGCATAGCATAAGATTATAAATACTGCTGTATCCATACACTAGAGTCTGACTGTCACAAGTTTGTTACTAATTCTGATAATATTGCTCACTGTCTTCTAAAGCCTCCCCCTCAACCCATTTCCCACATAATTTCTAGTCTATCCTCTTCCTGAATAATTAATTCTGGATCCCAGACCAAGTGGCTTTGCTAAACTGTCCTTCCATCTTGTCTCCAGGAAACAGTGGATGTCTAGCTTTATCCTTATCATCATGTCATCTACTTCCCAGCTGCATCCTGTCAGTGAACCTGTACTTAGTGCAGCAATACTTAGTTTATGTTTGACAGGATGACTGATTTTTTTGTCCAGCTTTCACTCAACAGAACTATCCCAGGTATCCCAAACTTGGCAGCTGGAAACCAGAGAGCCAGTTGCTTATTGACCCAGGGCTTCTGGGCCTTATATTGTCACACACTGGCCAATAGGGGCATATATACCTTCCCACCATTAGCATGGTTCCCTGGTATGTCAGATAAGGCCAAGTTCGCAACCCACTTATCAATGGCAAATGCCTTTGTCCATTTTTGATTACATTTGTCAGCAAACTAGTGTACAATCCCAACAAAGCATGCCTAATGTGCAGCTCTGCATCACTCTCCCAAATCTCTGTCTCCCACTGGTAAAGCAGATTGCACTTTTGACACAGTTCTATAGGATAGCCATTGCTTGTACCATTGTTCAATACCTGACCCAACTCATACCAAGTGGCCACATTCTTCAAAAATCTATCACAGTAAACCAGCAGGCAATCTTTAAAATCCTTATAAAGGAAGAACAGGAAAGTTCTGCTCTTTCTGGTACACCATGCAAGAGACTTTGCTCTTAGTACTCTCAGAAGTAGTCATAGCCATTCAGTAGGCCCACTCAGGGAGTAATATTGTAACCCCAAGCACACAGATGCACGCTTTGGAATCATATGTTGCACAGCTTTATGCATATGTACAATATGCCACATTCATAAAGATAGTAGTTATGTGCCTCATGCTAAATGATATATGTCTCTCTCTCTCTCTTGATATATATATATATATATGTGTGTGTGTGTGTATGAATATTGCATTTAGCAGATGAAGCATTTGCAGTCATCGGTACTGTCTGTCTTATATTACATACTTGACAGTCTAATTGCATATTGTTAGTGTGCTATAATGTGCAACTGCTATTTTGTGCAGCACTGCTTACAACCATATAGGTGAGATTCAGAGGAATTTGAGTAAAAGTGGTGTAGACTAAGGAAGGAGGCCTGTCTGGTAAAAGACCTCATCAGTAACTCAAACTCTGTCGTGAAAGAGTGAAGCACATCTGCATCTTCATTTATGTATGTGTCTGGTGGGGGTTGGGGTAGACATGAACATAGGATACTGCTGGAATGACATGCCAAATGGCATTGTGTGTTTCATGGTTGTATACAGAAGCATGATTACAGTATGATATGGGGGAAATTATCCATACTGGAACTGTAGCAGTAAACTAGGTCCATGTGGGATGTGTGAGGCCATGGTTATATTCATGTGCATGCCAGACTACAGTATACACACTGGCTGAATTACATGTTTTTTCCTTAGCTGCACAAGCACTAGCATGGCAACCAAAGGAAGGCAACACCAGATAAAGAAATGCTGCTGCAGGTCCTACACATGCATGTAATGCACATCATGGGTACAGCTACTGCAAGCAAGCAGTACCAGGATCGGACTTGGCAAAGGCTGTTGCAGGATGTTAATGTTTGAGTGCCCATAATAGGATCATACTACATGTGTGACAGATTGTTACTGATCTGATTTTCCATGTAAAGGAAAAGACATGGGACACTGAAATAGACAGGTCCACCACAGGTGGACCACCAACACAGAAACAGCAGTCAGAGGTTGAGGAGTTCTCACCAGCCAGAGAAATTAGCCACTCATATCTGGGGTGATTTGCATGTGGAGGCATTCCAAACACCAATAACCCATGTGTCAGTAGGGGAAGAACCAGATTAGTAATTGTCATTATAGTAGTCTATACTATACACCATTGCAAGAATAAAGAGGGGAACTGACAATGGCCTGTCTCTGGTCAGCAACAGCAATATCCTGCACAAACAAATTACATATTCCAGTCTGTAGTAGAGCACTGTCTATCTGCACCAGAATGCAAGTCACAGTGTGATATGAAGGAACTCATGTGCATTGATTGACAAGTTTGTCATTTGTGCTCATGCCTTTATAGGTTTAACTGTTAGAGAATCCAAAGCAAAAGGACAATATAGGGCTGAGGTCAGCAGAGCATTTCTGGTTTAATGTACTGACAACATGTAAGTGTCATGGACTGGTACTATAACATGGTGACCATTTTAGCTGTGGCGTCAAACTCAGCATTGTCTGCTGCCCCCTAACTGCTTGTGCCTGGGGCAGCCACCCCTTTGCTCCAACTATAGTTACAGCTTTGAGGAGGAGTCACATATAGGCATTTGTAGAGGTAGTGGCTGAGCATATGACCTCAAAAATGCATGACTGGCATGCTGTACCTGAGAGTATTATTGGCACTCCACCTATGTCCCCAATGTACAAAGCATCTAACATGCTCACAATTACTATTGTAAGCATCCTACCATACCTACCATTTCTGTGTAGTGCGCTAATCCTGTTTGAATCCCTGGTACATGTGCACAGTGTCTTCTTCTAAGCTAATTTACAATAGTCTCTGTCACAATTCACTAAAGTTACCTAAACAGTGCTCTTTGCTTTCACATGCCAGACTTCGCAGCTCAAAATGTCCCTTTGCTTGGAAATTCATGCAGTGGAGAAGGCCTTTTCATTTAAGTTTATACAAGAGTTATAGGCTTAATTTTGACTAACCATCTTCTAAGTGGCTGAGCCTTACAGATTTTAAACAATCAAAGGTGCTTTGCTGCACTTCTCACACTACATCTGAACAGTGTAACTTTTTTTGAGTAGCTGCATTTCAGTGCATTTTTTTCCTGTTTTGTTAACTACAGCTTAGTTAACACTACTGCAGTAGATTATTTTCAGCCATTTTAATATCTCCTTTGTAATTGAACCGGACCTGTATGTTTACTGCTCAACACATTTATTTATTTATTTTATTTTGTCTACCGGAGTAGAGCAATGATCAAATTTAACCATTTGCATGCTCAGGCAAGGTTACATACAATACATAGTAGCAACAGTAAAGTAACATTAGAAGTATAACTAAAGTATACAGTACAGTGACATAACATAGCATAGGTGCACAAATACACATATTTACAAAGAGATTTAAAATAAGTAGTATCAGCAGTATATAATGCATAATACAGGTCTTAAATATACATTATGTGGTCCAGTCAAAAACAATCAACATAATATATACATGTATGGAAGGACATTTTATCAGTGAAGAGAGTAGAATTTTTAAAATACTAAAACCACTGTAGAAGAGTAATAAATGCAGAAGTGAGTATGAGTGTTTAAGTTGGAGAGGTTAGGAGATTAAATAGCCGAGATTTTCTGAGAAGATTGTAATAGTGCAATCATTGGGTTGTATGGCCTCTGTTCTGACATAAGCATTTATACTGTTTGCTTAGATATAGTTTAAAATGACATTTGAACTGTTTGCATTCCCTGATTTCAGTAAGATCAGGTGGGAAAGACTGCCACAGTCTTTTTGCAAGAACAGAGAAGATGTGGTCTGTGGAATTAAATTTAAGTGGATGGAGTTATGAGAGTAGAGTTATTAGTGGATTAGCTTCTTAAGTTGTATTTTGGGTGGGATGTAGTCAGTCTCATAGTTAGAGGGATGGTATGTCTTAGTGTAGGAGTTTGAAGAGAAAGCTTTGTCTTGAATAAGAAGCCAATCTGACTTTTCCAAGTAGTTGCAATGATGTTCACACTGAGAGAATTAAGTGATGAAACAGCATATTTTATTAGAAAGAGATTGTAAAGTGATTTTTTTTGTAAGGCAGTGGCAAATTAGGGTAGGCCGTATTATAGTTGTACAAACTGTACACCTTTGCCTAAGACTGGTCTAGCAGATTGTGAAAGGAAATGAGATATCTTTTTGGAACAAAATAGGAGCTAGCTGACTTTGGATCTGACTTTCTGAATGTGGTCTTGGTAGATGAGGAACTGATTAAGTCAAATGCCAAGGTATCTGAATGATGTGGTGGATTCAATTAGGTTGTTGTCTAGGTCTCTGACACAGAAAGGAAGAGTAGCTTTAGTGAGTCTTTTCTTTGTGGCAAATAGCATGGACTTTTTTATGGTTGAGAAGTAGTTGTTTTAAAACAAAGCCAATTGATTAGTTGCAGAACATCAGCATGAAAGTTGATTTTGGGTGATGCCGTAAGAAAACCTGAATCTATAGATAATGTCATTAGCATAAAGGAGGAGTTGTAGATAATACAGGTCAAGAGTCAGCTTATTTATAAAACTGGAAAATAGTATTGGTGTATGACCTGATCCTTGAAGAACGCCTGAAAGCGTAATCATTGTACCTGATAATACAGGTCCAATTTTAGCTGTGAAAGTTCAGTTGATCAGGAGATCTTTAAACCACTGTGTAGATTCAGAGCTTACACTGATATCTTGTAAGAAGGATAATAGAATGGAGTGGTCAACCACTTCATGGGCAGGGTCAATGAATACTGACTCAGTGAGGCTACCTTTTTCAATAATACTGTGGATATCATCAGTGAGTGTCCAGAAAACAGTTATGGTACTTGTACCTGTCAAGAAGCAATGCTACTTCTGAAAAAGTAAGTGGTATTTGCCTAGGTAAGTTATGAGTTGGCTTTAAATGATTTTTTCAGGGATTTCACCAAGCGTACAAAGTATTGAGACTGCACAGAATTGAGAGGCAGAGGTCTGCAAAGGCTGGTTTACAGAGACTGGGCATGGTGCTGATTGGGAGGCTTAGGCTGTAGATGTGTTTTAGTGAGATGACTATGAAATCTCTATACTGGTAGAAAAAACAAGGGACAGTGATCATCAGGAGCAGAAGGAGTGTGCAGGGGGAATATCTTCTAGTAGGGGGTACAATGTTTTGCTTGTGATTCTGTTGTCCTTGTTGATTCCACTGGGGTGAGTACCTATGATGTCCCACACTTGCAGACATACAGAGACACAATGGAGCTGTGTATGTTCTTAAGGTAAATCAATCTCTTGTGCTGATTAGCATTTTGTTATCATCTACAATCACTGGTTCTACAAATTGTCTATGCAAATGGTCTTGTGGTGTCACTTGAAGAGAACTCAGTTAGTGAACATGATAGACAGTCCTTCCTGCTTCATTAAGGATGGGCTTTTGCTTTCCTTTTCTGAGGGTTTTTGCATACTGGTAAAAAAACTTTTCTTTTCCCATATTTCCTTCTTAGGCTACATGAAACGATCAGATATTTCAATCTGGCAAATTCCAATCTGCTAGGTAAGACATTGCCTCAGCTAAATGCAATAGGTCTTAGAGGACATCATGTCTTCTATTGAAACTTTTCTTTACCTGCTTAACATATACATCTGTCCATCTACTAATACCTGGTTCCAGTTCATGGAAAGTACTAGTATTGTGGAGATTACTATCTATCACTTATTCAGGACCACTAATAGCAGTTGGGGATACATCTCTATTTATTATACATCTCATACTTATGCAGTTTAAAAACACCAAAACCACTCAGAAAACCAAAGTGGTAAAACTAGTAAAAACCATGAACAGGAATGGAAATAGATAGACTAGCCCATCAACGTCAAGTAATTACATTTATTAAGTGCTTTCGTCCCGGTATACTAGACTTCCTCAGAATAAAAAACACAAAACGGTTACAACTTAAGTACTAGCAGTTCAATCAATATAATTAAAATCAATTAGTCAGTCAGTCAGTCATCAAACAAATACAGTACCCAGTAATCGAACCAGGTACCATTAAACATTTAAGGGAACATATAAGTGTTTTTTATTTATTTTATTTTTTATTGATATTTATTGAAATTTGTTAACTAGGTTTGTCCAGCTGGACCAGAGACCCATTTTCAGTGGAGACCCGAGGAGAAAAGCTCCAGTTACAGACAGTATACTATACATAAAGGTTTGGTTTACAATACATAGAAATTCAGTTTATAATACATACAATTGCAGCTTACCCTACAAATACATATAAATTCACAGTGATTAGATAAAAAAATAAATTAGGTAAATCAGATCAGTATATATATATAATAGCAGTAAAACCCCTTTTTTATGCTATCAATAACAGTTTTGAAATGGTGGAGTACTGTGTATATTAAGAAGTAGTATTTTTAGGAACAGTACAAATTGTGAGGTGTGAGAGATGGAAATGCATGTATAGGGTGGAAGGGGCATCAGGAGGTAGATTAAAATGGTAAGGTAATATGAGGGAAAAAGTTGTAGAAGTTTAGGACAAAGGATAGTAGTGGAGTTAGGTAGGGTCATGACAAGTACAAGTTTTGGTATTAAGTAATTGAAGTTGGAGTTCTTTCTTAAAGTGTATAGGGTGAGTAATGGAGCGTATGTGTAATGGAAGTTTATTCCAAGCTTGGGATACAGTGGATTTACACAGTAGTTTACTGATAGTTTTCTTTGGTTGCTAGATGTCTAGGAGTTGCTGGTTAGAGGTGCGGAATGTGTGAGTGGGAGTATAGGTGAATACTAGGGAGGAGAGAGCACGGCAGTAGGATGGTTTGTATAGTATGGAGTGAGTGATCTGAAACTGAGATAAAAGGAGTTGTTGTGGAAGCTCAAGCCATTGTAGAGAGTTGAGTGTGAGGCAATGGTGTGAGTTATAAGGGAAGTTTGTGACAAATCTTGCTATTTTATGATAGGTTTGTTGGAGTTTGGCCAGGGTAGTGGACTGAATGTTAGTTAGATTTGAGGGTGACATACAGAAGGGAGGGGAGAAGAAGAGCCTGTGCTAGGGAGATTCTAACATTAGAGGTCAAGAGTTTATAGTTTCAATAGAGCAGACCCAAATTTTCTTTATACTTTGAAGGATAAGCAAGTTAAATTTAAGTTTGTCATCAATGATGGCACCTAGAAGCTTTGTGTAAGAGTCTAGTTGTATGGTGGTGGTTTTGGAGGATGTGATGAGAAAGGTAGATTTAAGGTGAAAGAAAAAATGTGGGAGGAACTACAGGAGTTTGTTTTTTTTGGGGATCATGATGAGTAAATTATCAGACAGCCACTTTTCAATGGATAGAGTGTGAAGGTCAGTGATATTGCTGGAAGTGCAGATAAGAGTAGAGTCGTCAGTGTATTGAATTAGAGCAGATTGTTTGCAGGAAGTATGAAGTTTATTAGTAAAGATGTTGAACAGGAGGGGACCCAAGATGGAACCTTGGGGTATCCCGGTTGTCAATGTAAGGTAGGGTGAGCAGGAGGGGAGCCATCAAACATATTGTTTTCTATGAGACGGGTAGCTAGAGAAAAAGACTAGGGCGGAAGCAGATGTATTGTGGTTAGTGAGTTTAGTTAGATGTAAAGGATAAGAGACAGTGTCAATGGCTTTGTAAATGTCGAGGAAAATACAGGATATGAGGTGATTTTTATCATGGGCCTCAGCTACTGTATGTGTAAATGACAAGAGGGCTATAGTAGTGCTGTGGTTAGGGCAGAAGCCATGTTGAGTGGGTGTGAGAAGGTTCTGTTGGAGGAGATACTTTAGGAGCTGTGATAACATAAAATAAATAAATATCTGTGTTCATAAAAAAACATCATCTTAAGTACACTGAACCCCCAATGACTAGTGGATAGGTTTAACTTGACTCTGATTTTACTATTCAATTTACACTTTTTCTGACATTAAGAATATTATACTGTGAAACTGCAACATTTTTAATGTGGACCACGAACATTTGGTATTAGTAGGTGATGAACCTAGAATTGTTTATAAGAAAGATGTGAGTATTAAGGAGCTGCTTGAGAGACCTAGTACTAAAATAAAGAAGGGGAGCATGAAAATATGTGGACGCTGTACCCAATGCAGACATATTTTAGAACAGGATTTTGTGTATGTCAGGGGGTTTGGTACTGTTAAACCTATACTTAACTGCTAATGCTTTAATAAAGGCATGGTTTACATTGCTATTTATCAGTCATGTGAAAGTTTTTATATAGGTAAAGCCAGGAAAGCTCTAAGAAATAGACTGTATCAGCACATCTATGACATTCGAACTAAAGTAGAGAGCAATGCCTTGTACAAACACATTAAGAAATTCCCACTGCATTTTTTTTATTTTTTTGTGGTTGACCATGTGGATTTAGAATTCAGATGGGGGCCTATTGATGAGTTTTTGGAATACAAAGATCTCAAATGGCATATCAGAACTAATGCATGTGAATCCCCTGGTCTGAATGATTAAGTGCTACTAAGTGCAGTTCTGAAGCTAAAAACTGCTTCATTTTTACAAGATATTAACATTTTTATAAGACAATATTTTTCAGAGGATTTTTTTATAGGAAGATTGCTTATGGTATGTTTTTGATCAATGTACTTAAGATGATGTTTTTTATGAACACTGATATTTATTTATGTTGTGTGATTACATAGAAAAACAGTTATGTTCCCTTAAATGTTTAATGATACCTGCTTGGATTACTGGGTATTGTATTTCTTTGATGACTGATTGACTAATCGAATTTAATTACATTGATTGAACTACTAGTATTTAAGTTGTAAATGTTCTGTGTTTTTTATTCTGAGGAAGTCCAGTATACCTGGATGAAAGCACTTAATAAATGCACTTCCTTGATGCTGGTGGGCTAGTTTCTCCATTTCCATTCCTGCTTAAGGTTTCTACCTATATTACACCAGTCTTGATTTAGCACAGGTCTATCTCACTCACAACAAAAGAAATGCTTGCTTTATTGATAATTACCCTCCCATCACACACACACACACACACACACACACACACACACACACACACACACACACACACACACACACACACACCATCACCATATCACCTAAATATCAGTTAGTTCACATGCACATTTAACATTTGGTATGCCTAGGCCTTTTTCAACATCATTACCTCATAACTGATGGACAAATAGTTACACCATACTTAAGGTTAAAATCTACTATTCCTTATCTTAATTAGCTTATGCTCTCAGCCCTAAAATATTCCCTTCACCAGTTAAATTGAATGATTTAGCCACCACTTTTGTTTCAAGACCAGCCTCCACACCTGCAGTAATAAATCTACATTCAAGGGCTTCAACAAAAACAATCCTCTTGAAACATATAAAAACCAAATGCATGAAATAACTGAACATTGATACCCCAGTCCTAACCAAGGAATTTGGTCACTTATTAAATCACCATATAGAGATAATTTTCTCTGTCAGTCATAAGCAAAATAATTAATACATCAAACATCCAATCTGGAAGGGATAATAGAATCAATAAATTAATTAACAAAAATGCAAGCTCCAAGCCTAATATAAACCTTGCTTCCTTCCACCTCATAAAACAACTCAACTATAATAATAATGAGTTCAAGAATACCTTGAGAAGTACCAGGGCAGCCTAAAAGCACATGATATCTGTTTGCATTAAAGAGCCAAAATGCCTTGTTTAGCTGTTTATGTAAAATCCACAATAAT
>NC_056725.1:329537732-329547732 GCF_019279795.1 Protopterus annectens
TTATATGTTATTTGTATATCAAGCTGATTTGTACAGGTGTTTGTCCTGAACATGTATTTGTAAACCTACTTGCATTAAAAATGTACCAACAGTGGGTGCTGCTGGACAAAAGAGAAATACGACTGTATGTCAGACTGTATTGTAACTGTTGAAATTAATATATTGTAATAAAGGATACTAGAGGAGAAGAGGTTAATCTCAGTCCTGCTAACTTTGAAAAAGCAGTCTGAAATTAAATTACCTGGATTAGGCCATAAAGATTGCATCTTACAGTTCTGAATTCAGCCAGAAATACAATGTCTGTGAAAACAAGGACTAGGAATCCTGCTGTATTGTCCTTAGTGGTGCATTAATTGCTACTCTGCAAGGGTGGAAGTGTTGAAATGGTTTTATAGATTCCAGATGCTATAACACATCTTAGCTAAGTGCTATGTGTGTGCATGGCGACACATATCTGCTAAACTCTGGTTCAGTTTCTAGGAAAGAGGGTAGTGTGGGAACCACAGTCAGATTACCAGACATGATATCATTCTATAGCCAGTATTGAAATGATAATTAGATATTAGTGAGAGATGTCACTTAGCTCTCAGCAGTCTGTTTTTGAAACTTGACAAGGACCACTCACCTACTTCATCTTACCTTGCTCTAGTAAGTGAACTAGGCAACAGTAATTCTTTACATCAGTCAGTAAAAAATAGTGAGATTAGTTAAGTATTGCTTTTCTGTATATGTGTGAACCTTTTCACTTGTGTTATTTTCAATATTTCCTGTGTCTGAAACCCTGGTGTTTATTGTAAATAGATATTTAGTATTTTCATGTTTTTTTTTTTCCATTTATTATTAAATATATTTAAACTTGTCATTGTGGCTGGACTTTTAGAGAATATTTTAACATTTGAGAAGGTGGCTGGTGGCAATGAATCTACCCTGTAATCTGGGCAGAGGGGGGCATAACAGGCTTTCCCAGGTGTTTTTGTGGTGTGTGTGTGGTGTGTGTGTGTGTGTGTGTGTGTGTGTGTGTGTGTGTGTGTGTGTGTGTGTGTGTGTGTGTCTGTGTGTCTGTGTGTGTGCGCGTGTGTGCATGTGTGTGTGTGTGTGTAAATCAAATCTCAAATAGTGTGTGTGCCAGCTACTTGGAGTAGGGACACAGAGCATTGGTTTCACAGAAAGGATGGTAGCGGGATTGGGTTGGAACACTCGGCTGAGGACTCATCTTTACAGCTGTGTCAGTGAAGAGTCTTATTTGGAGGCCTAGCAAGACAGAGGGAAACTCATCCCCAGGACTGGGAGTGCTCCCTATGCACTCTTAAGGGAATTTGTGTTTGGTGCAAGAGCTGCATCTAAAAATTCTGTGAGTATCTATTTTTGTTCAAATTGAACATCCCTCACCAGTGTCTGTGGCGAGGAATGAGACTCCTTCTTCACTGGCCCAGAGCAGGGACATCACAGCTATAACGCAAGAAAGAAGGCTTGTGTACATCCACGCAAAGTATATGCAAATTAAGAGGCATGTAAGCTTTCATGGGTAGATGCATTCCCGACTTCTGACTCTGAATGGAAAAGTATATGCAGTGCGTGTAACCCCAAAGCTTGATAGTCAGCACAATAGTCAAAGTAGACCAAAGTACATGAAGCTGAATTCCCCACTGCTTCCGTTTTTTCCTGGTTAGGGGTCACCACAGCAGATCACCTGTTGGCTCATGACTGGCAGAGGAATTTTACAGTGTCGCGTTGCCAGCCCGGCACCCAACCTTCCACAGAAGGCACACACATGCACGCACTCACGCCTAGGTCCAAGTTAGAGTGCCCAATCCACCTACCACATGTTGTTGGGATGTGGGAGGAAACCAGATCACCTAGAGGAAACCCACATGACCACAAGGAGGACATGCAGATTTCACACAGAGGGCACCCCAGCCGAGAATCGAACCAGAGAACCTCTTGCTGCACATGAAGCTGAATTCCCCAACACACTCTTATTAAAAAGTAGTGAGTATTATATAAATGTTTATGGATATTTGTGTATATAATGATGCTTTTATGTCATGGTGGGTCTGAAGGTGGAAACTGTTCAAACAAAATCAGTGATGCTTTCCTCTACATTGCTTAGCTAAAGTGTTATCTCATTTTGTATACAAAAACAGTTAATAAAAGACAGATATGTGTACTGTATCTTATAGGATTTTTGGTTAGTTTTGCTACTCTTTCTCTTAATGTTAGCTGTCTAAACTGTGAATGATCATTGGTGCTTCATTTCTATCTTTGTGCTTACTACATTCCGATGCTTCCTGCTTGCAGTCTCCATATTTAAACTTTGCTCCTTTCACTTATGCTTCCATCAATGGGTACTGTCTCAGTACTGCCATGATGTAAGTGAAATCTTCACTTTAAGGAACATTGCTTAAATAATGCACATATATGTAAGGAAGCTGCATTCTTTTACAGTGGCTTAAGTAGGAGTTATGTGACCGTGTACCTATTGAAATCAAGTGTTTTCAGAGGTGAGTATTGTTCAGTCTTGACATTTATTGTTAGATGAGGTCCATCTATATTCATGAGTTAGGAACTGTCAGTCATTTAAGGTAGATGAGAAAAGCATCATGTCCTCAGCTAAAGCCATACTGTAATGTTATGAATTTATGGAATATAATTCATTTAATTTCTGCATGCTGTATCAATCTGCTTAGATACTTATTTTATGATATGCCAAAATAGAAGGAGTGTTTGAATATAAGGAAGCAGTTATGTATTTGTTTATTCATTCATGTATTGATATATTTATTTCCAGGATTGTGGATTAATTAAAACTGGCCTTCTTTCAGACATGATAAGGACAAGAATCAGACAGCAGTAGAAAGAACACTAACATTTCTTAGTACCATTTCTTATTAGCCAAATTGAAAATATAGTTCAGAGTAAGTGATTGAGCTTTAACAGATGAATGATGACCAAAATGATCATTTATCATATAACTGAAAATAAAAGTTGCAATGCAAATCAATCAGCTTGTTGCTCTGTGCAACCACCAAAAATTTCTAAAAAGAAATAAGCAGATGAAGCCTTAAGGACTTTGCAAGTGGTCATTTTGTTATTCTTTGTATACACTTAATAAGGTTACATGGTAATTTTCCAGGGAAATAGCAAATGCATGTCATACAAGAGTCTGTAAAAATGCAACCATGACACTATCTAAGCCATAAATATTCTTATTTCAAAATAATCTTTCCAGCATTTCCTTACAACTCCTTAAATGTTTTTTGTTTATTTATTGTATTTTACTATATTTGTTAAAATAGTCATAATAGGGATATTCTTTAAAAAAATGATGTAAGAAGCAATTGATTGAAAATGTAATAAGTATATGCACAAAAATAAAATGTATAAATGGAATTTTCTTTATTGCTAAAAGGTTTTTCATCCTACTGTGCTACTCTTAAATTCATTTACACTTACACTTGCTTAAATTACATTAAAAATTGAAACTTTTATTTAAAAACAGGCATTCATCCAAAGGAGAAGTGACTTTGGTTTGGCTGTAAATATTCTCTTTACTGTGCATAGTACTGAATTCTACATAATTTAAATGTAAGTATTAGTATGTATTTATCCAGTGTTGTTGATTTGGATAAAACATTAAAAACTGTCTTGAGAGATATGGCTTCCTGCTGTAAAATCATAACAGATAACCTCATGACTCGTTACATTTTGTTATTATATAGGATGTTATACTTCCATGCTAATTTCAGCACTAAGACACATACTTCCTAGAAAACCATGTTGTCATTTAAGCTTTGCAAGTGGAAAACATAAATTATGGAGTATTGAATGACAGTGATATTAAATATCCCTTCACATTTAAGAGTCATGGCTGAATACTATAATGCCCTGGAAACAGCTTATGCCATTGACTGAATTTACTAAACGGGGAGAAGAAGGCAGAACTAGATTACTATGCCTTACTTTTGTATCACAGACACCTATGTACAGTTCAGAAGTTGACAGTTTACTTATCACATCTTTTTCATGTGGGAGGAAACTGGAGTACTTGAAGAAAACCCACACAAACATAAGAAGGGCATGCAGAGCCTGTAGAGAAGGCACAACATCCAAGAACTGAAGCAGAAAACCTTTGGCTGTTAGGTGATAGTGCTAGGTACTGCACCACTGCACTACTGCATCACTGTGCCACTGGGCTACTGTGCCATTGTGCCACTGTGACACTGTGCTACTGTGCCACCCCTACTGTTATTCAAAAAATGTAACTTGATTTTGATGTCCCGGAATGTATTTACAATCATACATAAATGACTGTATTGGCATGGCAGCATTACATAGTTGTGGCTATACAGAAAAAGTATGAAGAAAAGAAGAAGTAAAATATCAAATACATAATCCAGCCTTCATTTTCATAAAACAAATTACAATTACAATATGTAGAAAAAATTATATAAAAATCGATATGAAGTTTGGAGTAAAAATACAGTTGAACTGGATGATAGATAATGCATTTCAGATTAAGCATAATGCATTACTAAATGGCCAGTCTGAAAACCTCATTTAATATTGGTTACATATTTTACTATTTCACAATACATAATACATTTTCAGATTTTCTTGTAATATAATATAGGATGTTTCAAAGCAATGAAGAGGGAGTTCAAAATGGCCGCTGTTCTGTGAGCACTGCTATCACCTAGGTCTCGATATACCCTGGATTAAAACAAACCCAGAAGGCAATACAGAATTAATAATACAGAAATAACTATAGATATTTACTGCTAATATCATCCAGCAAACAAAAGAGGAAGAAAAAGTGACAGATTCAGCTCAGAAACAGCAGGATTAACTAAGATTTCTGAATAACAGCTTAAGCAATGTGCTACTAAGGTCCTGCATCTGACTGCAAGATTAGTAAAACACTATACAGCAAGATGTCAAAAGAGGAAAATAATATGGAAACAACAACATCTAAGACCAAATTCTCAGTACTAGCCTCACCTGAGAAAGACACAACTTCAAAAAGACAAAAGACAACTAAACAAACTGACAACTCTAAAAATACAAATAAATCCAAGACAGACCAGCCAGCTAATCTGGAAGACATAAAATCTGCCTTATTACCTATCCAGCAAGCATTAAAGGACTTATCATTACAATTTAAAACCTTTGGTGACTCATTCAGCCAAATAATATCCAGAATGGAAAAATCTGAGTCCAAAATAATAGAAAATTAAATAAAAATAGACTCTATTTCTCAAAAAACTGATGCCCATGACAAAGAAATACAAAACTTACAAGCAAAATTAATAGTCCTGGAAGCAAGATCTCGAAGGAACAATATCATCATCAGAGGAATACCTGAAACTGTACTTCATAACAATTTAATACCAACAATCAAGTAAATAATAAGTTCTCTCCTAGAGGAATCTGAGGAAATGCAGCAAATAACAATAGAGAGAGCCCACAGAGCCCTGAGGGAAATGCAAACATCACTGAAACCAAGACCTGTCTATATTAAAATATTAAACTACCAAGATATAAATAAAATCATACTGGCAGCAAAGAAAAAGGCACATTCACCTGGAATAATAATAAAATCTCCTTTGCTCAAGATCTCCCAATACAAATAAGACAAGCAAGACAACTACTATCTCCATACTGCAGGTTACCAATAGAAAAAAAAATCAAATTCCAGATGAAATATCCAAATCAGTTAATCTTTTACATCAATGAGGTTAAATACATGGTTGCTAACCCCAAAGAGGCAAAAGAGACATTCCTGGCTGTTTTTAAGCAAATTCCACCTTCAGAAGTGAAATAAATCCCCAAAGAAAGATAAAGGACCCTTGGATGAAAAAACAACCCCATTCACGAGCACTCTAGCTGGGATCCAACTCTGAAATCTTCCCCTTGCTGTCTAGGCCCTTAAATCATTGATGTGAGCCATGAGGAACACAGGAAAAGGAAGTACAGCGTGGGTAGGAACCAAAAATGAACTGCTGTTTCTGATGCACGAATATAGGAAGGAAGTTCCCATCTCAGATATTGGCTTGCAAATTCAGTCCCCCTAGACTTTTGAGGACTTCATTAAGAACAGTCAGACAAAATGGATTTCAGCAAGCTCCCAAGGATTTTACTGCCTGAAAAATGAAAATTGATCTGCACCAGCTAAAAGAAGAAAGCTGCACCATAGATGTCAACCAACCTGTAAGCAAAACCTTGAAGAAATAAGGTACTGTTGAACTGAACCATTCACTAAAACAGTACACCCAGTACTGGGCAGGTGAATGAAACTCCAGCCTTAAATAATAGAAAAGAAATAAACTGTCAGAATTATGCTAGCTCATAGATTAATATTGGGAAAAAAAGGGAAAAAAATTGTTAAATGTTTTATGTAAATACTAGAAATGTGTTAAAAGATCCTGGAGAGAAGTAATCTCAGGAAATTAGTAAAATAACCTAACAATCCTGGGATAATGTAAATATAGCCTTAATATGTCAACTATAGCAGAAGGACTGTTTGGCTAAGCTGTTTTTCTTTTTTTTTTTTTTTTTGTCTGTCTATACTTCCTACTTCTGTTAAATAGGTGCCAAGTATATATTTTATAACCCACACAGATTGATGTGGAAAAACATCACTATATGCACCAAAGAAGGCCGAAACCTGAATAAGTAAAGGGGAGGAAAAAGAAGTCAAATGAGAGAAAAAATGTAAAAATGACAAGATTGATTGTTTAACAATATTACTATGGTACACATATTGCTATAATTTACTGAGGAATGTATATTAATATGCTGTTTTAAAAATACTATTAGAAAGAATTAGTCACAAGAGAAAAACAATACATGCTGTACCTTAAATGCAATACCATCACTGTATAAATAATATGTTGGAAGAGGTTAGGGATAGTAAGTAGCAGTGTTTGTTGAGGGAACTAGTTTGTTCAGCTTTGTCCACATTGTATATAGTAACACAGGGGGGATACTATGGAGTAAATCTATATCTAAAAAGAAAACACATTCCAAGATTAGACATAAAGGTAAACCATATAATGAACCTTCACCCCCCCCCGATTATTCCTGGTCCAGGGATATAGTGGTTAGGCACAGTGTAGGGACGGGGATAAATAGATGCTTTCCTAAACCATCACACAGTAACACATACAAAACTAACAAAACAAAACTAATATGCATGGCATATCTAAGGAATACACCAAATAAATAAATGTGGGAAATAAAATCATGGAATGTTAAAGGGCTCCAAAACAAGAAGAAAAGAAAACTATTCTTACACCTTACATTAAAAACCACAGCCAACCTCATACTAATACAAGAAACACACTTGACCACAGATCAATGGGCAGAAATTAGCAGAAAGAAATGGATAAGTCAAATCATAGCTTTAGAGGGGAAAACAAACAGTGCTGGGGCTGCCATAATAATTAAAAAACAATTTAAGGAAAAAATACTTAAAACCAAAGCTGACAAGGAGGGAAGATGGTGCTATGTAACATTTAATAGTCCTACAATACCAAAACCTATAATGGTACTTAATGTGTACGCACCCTGTAATAACCAACAACACTTTTTTATGTCATTATACCCAACCTTAAACCAATTTAAAGATCACTACCTAGTGATTGGAGGTGACTGGAATACATATCAAAACCCAGAAAAGGATAAATCTAATCTGACCAAATCACATAATAAACAAGCCACATTAGCCCTTAATAAACTCAAACAAGATTTCAAACTGTATGATCCTTTTAAACATGGGAACAGTGCAGATAAAACAGGGAAATTCACATTCTATTCGCAATGCCACAAAATGTGGTCAAGGATAGACTTCTTCTTAATCTCTGACATATTCATTAACATGGACCCAACAATAACTATACATACCAGGTTCTTTTCAGATCACTCCAAAATCACACTGAACATTAACTGCGACAAAAAGATATATTTAGAGAATAGGGGTCATAATTGGTCATTAAACCCTAATTTACTTACCAAAATGGATGTAATAAAAGAAACAGAAGCAATACTAAAAATAGCTCTTGCAAATATCACTAACTCTCAAGTACCAACTGACATAGAATGGGCTGCAACCAAAGCACACATCAGAGGATTGTTTATCAAAAAAGCAGCATACTATAAAAAAATACAACTGAAAGTGGAGCATATACTGAAAGGGAAAATAGAGCATCTTGAAAAAGAACTAATAAATAACCCTAAGAACCAAACAGAAGCAGAACTTTTAAAACTGCAAAGGGATCTATATATGTTAGAAACCAGGAACCTATCTTTCTATGAAGCCAGAATGTTAGCCACTTATGCAGAAGAAGCTCAAATACCATCTAGAGCTCTGGCCAGAATTATCTGCCAACACAAAAATGCCTCCAATATATCAGAAATAAACTACAGAGACAAAACCACACAAAAAATGAAGACATTATTAAAACATTTAAACAAATATACTCTCAAATATATGGAGCACAAATACTACAAACCTCAAAGGAAGATAGAACTCTTTTTCTTCAAAAACGGAAATTCCCTAAACTCAATTTAGACCAACAAAAAAAACTAACTGAGCCGATATCCATCAGTGAAATTATTACAACAATCAAACACTTAAAAGTGCATCAGGCTCTGGGTCCGGATGGACTCACATCAGAATTTTACAAAGCATTTTCCCCCTTGATAGCCAAACTACTATACTATATACTGAATTACATAATAAACTATAAAATAAATGATATCCACTTTAATGCCTCTAAAACTATATTTATATTAAAAGAACACACAGACCCCAAAAACCCCAACAGCTACAGACCCATCTCCCTCTTAAATATAGATACTAAAATATTTACCTCTATACTTGCAAACAGAATGAAAAATCTGATAGAAAAAATCCTTTCCCCAGAACAATCCGGTTTTATACCACATAGACAGACTAGTGACAATATATTAACATTAGATGCACTAATATCCTACGCTAACCGATACAATATCAACATCTACACAATGGTAGTGGATGCCCACAAGGCATTTGATAGGGTCAATCTAGAATTCTTACTCCAAACACAACCCTACTTTAATATACCCAATAACTTCATTCAGATCATCCAAACTCTCTATAGCAACCCATACACATCTCTGTATATAAATAAAACTTGGTCAAATAGGATCCTAATAAAAAAAATGGAACAACACAAGGATGCCCACTATCACCCTTCCTGCTTAACCTATACCTAGAACCACTCTTTCTATACATTAAACAAAATACATATCACAATCCTCCATCAATACACAACTTCAAAATATACCTCATTGCATTTGCAGATGATCTGAACATATACTGCACTACACCAAATTCAGATATAAACAAAATAATAGCTGCAATTGAACATTTCTCGACTATGTCTAACTACAAACTAAACCTTAATAAAACTAATATTTTCCCCCTAAAAACACCCAAACTCATCTCACTAATACCATTGTTAAACACAATAAAAATAAAAGAAGAAACTAAATACCTGGGAATCACCTTTTTCCAGAGTAACAAAGACTTCTACCAACACAATGTAAACCTTAAATGGCAAAATATAATGCAAGACTGCAAAATATGGAACAACCTAAAACTACCATTCTTGGCCAAAGTATCAGTAATCAAAATGAACATTTTACCTAGACTAATGTATATATATTCATGACATCACAGACAACAATACATAATAAATTATTCAAACAAATTCATACCTTCCTAGCAAAATTTATATTGGAACCCAAAAAAAAACAGAATCTCCTAACCAAAATTAACACTCCCCAAAAGCAAAGGAGGACTAAATCTACCAGATTTTAAAATGTACTACTTGATCATTAACACTAACAGAATATTGAGAATAGCTGAACATAACCCATCAATGGAAAATTGGTCTCCTCTCTGGGTGACAATATATTATAGATATATTAAAGCTCTAGGTTTCAATCCCAAAGCACT